>NC_065965.1:1221666-1527083 GCF_021464435.1 Cataglyphis hispanica | reverse complement strand
GCGCGATTTTTACGACATCGTCAACTACATCGAGAAAGAGAGATACACACTCGCGGCATGCTATGTTTTTTTTGAGGCTGCACACAAGTATAAGATATGAGATTGACTCGCTTTTTTTTTAAATAATTAAGAATAGAACTTAATGAAAATAATAGATTATATTTTAGATTAAATCAATTAGATAGAATAAATTTTATTATTTTCATATTTTTAGACTTTGATGATATAGAATGTTTCTTGAAAAATAAGAATGTATTGTATGTAAAAAAAAATTCAAAGATTAAAAAAATACACTAAAATAAATAATTAGATAATAATATTTATAAGAAATATATAATTTTATTTTAGAAAGATTTTAATAATTATATATATTAAACTTTTTCTTAAAACGGAGTATATATTTCGCAAAGTTCATAGTCTCGTAAATTAGTAAAAGAAAGGAACAAGTACAGAAGAGTGAAAGAAACCCTCAATCAGCTGTGTCGATCGGGTATTTGTCTCTTTGGTAATGAAAACGGGCAGCGATATATTCTACTGTCGCGTCTTCCCTCTCACACGAGATCCTCCTCCTAATATTAAAGGACCACCCTGGCTGCGTTAATTAGTAAACTCGCTGGATGGCTCGGCTCTAGCGTTGCTAATGAGAATTTGAGTAATGACGCCGTTCTCACAACCCATCCTCTCCGTTCCTCGGCGAATTGGCCGATGTACTTTTGCAGGTTGTGCTACTGACGGAATCTGCAGATCGATAGTCCTGCCAAACCTTCCCGATACTGACACAAACGACATTGCAACCTCCGTAGCAGGATCAGTAATTATGAGGATAATCGAAAGCCAATGAACCTCATTAATTTTTATTGAATTTTGAATTAAACGCACACGGGCTGAATTAGATAAATTCATGTATTCAACTCGTTAATTACCTAGAATTGCTTTTTTCTGTAGAAGTATTAAAAAAAAGATGAATAAAAGACAATTACAATGTATAAGCAAAAACAAACAACAATTTTATAGCCTACAAATAATTTTGATTTATTTAAATAATATTTAAATAATTTATTTATTATTGAACTATAAAATTAATTATTTAAATAATTAATTTTATAGTTTAATAATAAATAATTCTATAATAAAGCAGTTGAAAATTTTTGTTATCTTTGAAGATAAATCTTAGATCAAATTCATATTTTTAAATAATAAAAATTGATAAGCGATCAATATATATAATTGATAATAACGCGACTAGAGGGTGAAATTCACCCCTTGTGATTAGTGGCGCCGCCGCTCGAGAAATTGTGAAACTGTCTGAAGTTTCCACCCTTGGTCAGGACAGAACAAGCTTTTCCACAACTGCACCAACGACCTAGCAAAAAGATCTCATGCATTTATTGGTACATTCGTCTAACGCGAGAGGGAGCATGTTATTTTATAAATTTCCTCAAGTTATTACTAATCTTTGATTTTATAAATAATAAATAAAAACTTTAATATATCTTATATTATCGTATCTAATTAAAAAATGCTTATGGGGCGTAAATTTCAATGAAATTTATAAACTCATTACGTAATTATAAATTAATTAAGTTAATTAATTAGCTGATTTTGATTTTGGATAAAAGTTCTGATTTGTAAATAATAATATATTATATACATAAGCACATTTTTATTTTAATGTGATAACAACAACTCATTTCGAAAATAATCGATATCAAGAGTTACGCTATTGTCTCTTGAAATAACGTCATCAATACTGGATATAAAATACTGGATATAATTCTTAACGAGCAGTAAAATAGCTTTTGAAAGCGGTTTCATAAAAGATCTATGCGAATTTAAAATTGGCAGAGGCATTCGCTTTTGTCAAGTGCTTCAGCGCGCTACGAAGCTTCAAGCTTCACGGGAGGGAAAATCGAATGGAAAATTATTTACGGCTTATATTGTGAATGAAGCTTCAGAAAAGAGACTCGAACGTTAAAAGTTCTTGCAATATATCGTGGAGCTCTTATTGTCTATGCAAATCCTTACCTCAACTCTGTTAAAAATACGCCTTGTATCCAAACTCCCGACCTATTTCCAGCGAACTTAGCTATTGCTCTTCAGTGGAAAAAAAAAAAAAAAAACAGAGAAAGAGAGAAAAAAATGAAGAGAAATATATGTAGGAAAGGAAGAAGAGAAAGCTTTCTTTCTTATTCACCTACACGTCGGCTCCAATCTTATTTTCCATGATATTTTCCGCCTTCCTTAATTTATCTGAATTTAAATTTAACGAGAAATACATCCCGGTATGGCTTGAAAAATCGGTAACAAGTTGCCGCGACGGTTAGTTCAGTAATCGGTAACGTCTGCTCCGAAGAGCCCCGACAAAACACCGGAGCTGAAGGTCAGGAAGTAGTTACGCTATTTCATGACTTAAATATCGTTAGGATTTTAGCGTGGAAGGATCAATTTCTTAAGTAGGTATAAGGTGACTTATTGCGAGATTTAGTAAAGCCAAACGCGCGCGTTTTTTTATAGACCAGCGTTGTCGTAAAATCTTAAACGTCTGTATCATAATGTATTTTTTCTTTTTTTCTTTACGTATGTCTCGCTTTCTGCTATTAATATATAATTCACGCGCGCCTTATTTTCGCAATTAAACATTGAATTTCTTACGAAAGCAAAAAAGCGCTTGCATGAGTCTGACTTTGATTAACCAAGATTTTAATTCTTGAGCATAGACTTAAAGCAATTATGTCATAACTGTAAAAGTTGAAAAGGCTCAGATGTGGTGGCTAGGTAACGGAGACTTTTTCCAGACCGTAAACTTCGGATATATATGTCAGAGATGTTATGCGCATTGCGCATGTTGAGAAAAAGCTCAATTTGCTCTCGAGAAAGTGTAAAATATTACGAATACTGGTATTACGTTAAGAAATTGACAAGATATTGACGGCATGCGCTTTCGCGTTACAAATTACGTCCGTATTGCCATAAATTATACGTCTTGCGTATATGTATGTAGTTCGCGCGATGATACACATTGTGCGTGCAAGCAAATTTATGTAGTGATTGTGGGTATTCTTCATATTTCCAATCGACCACAGAAATCTAATTACGCTACGATACCTCGGCATAAATCGTTATTACAGTAATTATCGCTATTGTCACGATGTTGCATTAGAAGGATAAAGTTTTGTTACGCTACAAATTGGGGCTGATATGTGCATGACGCGTATGGCTAATTAAACACTTATATGTATCATGCGATGTTAACAAACTGTAACATACACATAAATCTACTTTCGTGATCTTTAATTTAGCTCTCGAACTTTCGACATGATCATCATTGACATGTCGAGTGCCGACGAAGGTGATGAAGTATATGGTTAAAGGACGAAGGCTCGGTTATTACGTAACTATAAGTCAAGTATTCCATTAATCAAGTTAGACACGACTTCGCAGCCAACTTGTTAGCGAGACGACATCTAAGGAGAACGCGCGCCGATGGAAAATGGTGAAAGCGAGAGAAAGAGAGAGAGAGAGAGAGAGAGAGAGAGAGAGAGAGAGTTATTTAGACTTTATGTAGCAAGAACTAAATTCGTGCGATACACGAAATGGGGAACGGCATTTACGAAGTCACGTATATTTGCACACCTTGTACTTTGCTCGCTCCAACATAAACCAAAAATAAATATCGACTTGTTCTATTGCAGAGAACTTGGCAAGTAAAAAGTAATTAAATTAATATAACACACAATCGATAACCATATCAAAAAACTAAGCTTATAATGATATATTTTTATGGCTAATAATTATTAATCATTCAAAAAATAAGAAAAATTATTAGATCCGATATTGAAAAGTTTTCTCTCAATTCAAGCCATTAGCGTGCATTTATTTAATCGTTTCTCCATTTCTCTTTCTTTCTCTCTTTTTCTGCAATTGATTTTCTATTTTGTAAAGAAACTCGTGCATTCTCGCAAAGCATACTTTATGTATAGATGTATATATCAACGTTGTGTATACGGAATTTCATCGTTATGCAGAGACGCAACGAATGAGGCTCGCTCTTTGTAAACTATAAGAGTGCGAGGCAATAGAGCCAGAGAACATTCTCGTTAAACGATGTCACTTTTAACATAAGACAATATGTTCGTGCACTTAAAATATGTTACTGACGCATTTATCTCTGGAGTGCCTACTGCGTAGTATTGTTATCTCAAAGGAAAGTATCTCAAAAGAAAATGCGTCAAAAATATTAAAAATAATTTACATTTGTACATAGCACGCGTAGAGAGGATTATTAATATAATATAGCTTTGTCATAAACCAAACCCGATTACATCAAATCAGGACACGATAAACGTTCACTTAATTATCACAACGAGCTATACGCCCATATGTCAATATGCTATTCATAATTAACGCATTTAGCGTTAATTTTAATGTACGTTTGCCATTTCCATTAAATATTGGATAAATGTAATGTAACATGCGCTACCTCGTTATTTTAAATTGACTGTATCGACAAATTATATTCGCGCAATAAAGTCAACATAAATATAAAAAGAATGAAATGTGTAAAGTAGCCATGCGCGAATAAGATTGTTATACATCTGACAATAAGTAATATTCCTCGACGAATAAAATAAGACGCGTATCTAGTGCATGCTATTCCGCATCGTCTCTTCAAATTTTGTCTGACTTCCGATAACGTTAAAGGTACTTCGCTCCAAGAGAAAATCCTTATTTGTTCGGCATTTTACTTAATGGGGGAGCTCTATTTTTTTCTTTCAAAAGAGATTTTCCGGAGCTGGAGCTTATGGAAAAGTGCGCGACGTGCCAAGGTCTGCAGTGACAAGACATCTTTGAGGATTAAGTAAGGGTTGGGACACGAAGAGCTTCTTCTATAAATAAAAGATACTAAATAATATCTCAGAAATATGATTTATATTTTCATAACATCTTGTATGAGGAAATAGTGACTGATGTCGTCCTCTTTATATAAATGTCTCTTCAATTTTTTAAATGATTATTATATAATTATCACATATTGTTTTAGTGACTTATTAATAATGGAGAAAATTAATAAAAGCGTAGATGAAATATTAATATGCAATAATTATTTGGCGTAATTGATGCATGCATAAATATGAATAATATATGAATGAATTTGAAATTAGAAAAAAGTTGAGAAAAAAGAGAAAAGTTGTATCTAAATGTTACATTTATCATGGATCTCTCTCTTTCTCTCTCTCTCTCTCTCTCTCTCTCTCTCTCTCTACATATATATAATTCAGATATATTGATAAATGCATATTGTTGTGTGATGTCATCTTTCTTATCTTGAACCGCGTTGGAAAAGACGCAAACATACATAGCTCAATATGAATGATCCAAAATGCGTTTTCATATATTTTAAATATCTATGACGTACAGCGACGTTCAAGACATGCGGCGTAAGCCAAACGTGTCGATGTTTCCCATAGGGAGCGATATCGAAAAACAATTGCCGGTGATAAATAAGGAAAATTGATTCAGTCGAAAGGGGAGATCTGCCGCCTGTGTTCTCGATCCTCCCTTTGGCCGGGGCATACATCCTATCGCATCCGAAGGCATCGAGGCCCATACAATATTTACGCTTTCCGCAGCAAACGCATAAATATTTCAAGAAGAACAGCCCTTTGCCCTGGGCAGCTATCGTACGCCCTTTTGTTCAAGTGATCGTGTATGCCGCCTAAATTCAATAATATTGATCTATAGAAAAAAATGTAACAACTTTACGATTTAAGATTTCCTATACGTTTTGATCAAGTAATTGTTCTGTCTTTATTAATAAAGCTATTTAATTACGGTTGTTTATATTTATATTTTGAAAATATTTCATAAAACAAAATATATTTTATTAAATAAAAAAAAAAAATGTAAATTAAAATATCAGCAAATATCGTTATATATGCGTATAATTCCAGAAATATATATATATATATATATATATATATATATATATATATATCGAGTTAACCATGAACGCATTGCTATTGAATAACCATTCAATCTTTGTTATCGCAAAGCAATATTTAATACAGAACGTTCCAAGTATCGAGAAAAGTGTTGTGAGAACGCTGAGAGCGTCCCTCTGATTTTTATAAATTTGTATGTTCATGCGCGTATTTCTGTTATTCAATATCTCCATGCACCGATGCACAAGTGTACGTAATCTGTTTATATACACAAGATAAACACTCGTACAGCAACCGCCGCTTACCAAGTACTTCGTGCAAGTTTTTATTTACAATGTATATTTTCTCAATTTCATCAAAAAAATATCTCGCGAAATCATAACAAATCATCGATATATCGTCGATTGATCTCGGAAAAATCTCCCAGTTGGCATCGCATCAAGTAAATTTATATCGAATTAATTTTCTCCGCGCGATTCTCGCCAATTGAAGATAAATTAATGCATGTTTGATCGACGGAAGCGAATACGTCGCATTCCAGGCCCATGTTCCGGATGAATTGAACTAATGGAAACGGTAACGTCGTGACAATAATTAGTCTAATAGATTTCGGGCGAGAAAACGATGGAAAAGTAAGGACGCTGAATGGCACCCCGGTTGGTCGTACTAATTGATAATTAGACGACGAGCAATTAATCATGCCTCTTGATTCCCTTATTCCCCTTTTCCCCGTGGGAACAACTAGGGTATTCTGAGAATCGGAGGAGCTAGGATGTTTAGGTCCATTCAGCGTGGCCATTCGTTAATGAAGTCGCGTGTCGGGACGCAAAGTTCATTTCCCTCTGAATGCGATGCGTCCGAGAATCATAATTACTACTGTATTCCTGGCGCATACCCTTCCTAATGCGATACACGCTCGACGACTAACCTTCTAGTCCCTTCCTGTCGTCGCAGAATCCCAATTAACTTAGCCCAAACGATATTATAAACTTGTAATATATATCCCTTGCGCGATCTTTATTTTGGCATCTATTACAAATTTTGAGATTAAAATTGTGGAATTAAAATTTAAAAAATTTTTTCTTGTATCATCTCGCCGTTTTTAGACGATTTATTAACGTATATATATATGTATATATCGTAACATATAAAAAAAATAAATAACTTATATATGATTATTCTTTTTTAATTTCTATTAATATGTAGATTATTTATTTTTATACATGTTAAATTTTTTTCCCAAGCGTTGTGAAATATTTTATATACATTAAGAGTAAAATAGAAAAAAAGATATATATTGAATAGAAATCTAACAATAGAAATTTAGCGAGATGAGAAAAAAAACTTGTGCCAAAAATAGAAAACATGAAAAATTATTTTTTTCGTTTTCCTATTACATTACCCTTCCCATTAATTGATTCTCGTGCGTATACTCCGTATAAATACATAACGTAATCCTCGCAAATATATCCGGCGAAATTGATTAGCATCCGGAATTCTGATGTCACGCATATTTATCAATTTCTGACCGGGCTACCAAAGCATCTCGCATAATAACGCATTCGTGCGGGATCTCCTTTGATCCTTTTGGTGAATCGATTTTGATACGCGTGGAATGCCGATACATCCGGATGAGCTATTCGGACATCCTGATGAGTCTCCATGTGTTCTATGAACTTGCCTTTTATCAACCAAAAACGGCGCTGGCCGCCGCATGGAATGGCATGCACCTATGATCGCGCAAGCATCCGTGGCACGATACGCGCCCGCGCGCAGTCACGTATACATCGTATGGAAGTATACGTGTATGTGTTAATGGAGGCGATCATATAACATGATCTACACTGCCGCGCACGGCTATAACGTTTCGATTATAGGGTGCTGCTATTCGACCCGGTTAAACCATCGCGCATGGATTTAGTCGTCGCTCAGTTCCCACTTCCAAGTGAACCAATCATTGCCAAAGCCCGATATTGAAGTCGCGGTATATACGTCAGGATAGGCTAACGAATACATTATGCGAGATCGATTAAGACGTAGTTGTCGTTGAGTTAATCGAAACTCGATGTACTGATAATATCATTCAGTTGCGATCTTATATATAGATGCGATTTATTTGATGAGCATTCCATGTTACCAATTTATATTATGCCAATTAGACGATTGATTAAAACACGTTAAATATATTTTTATACATTAATAAAATATGACAATAAATCATATGAATAAAATGAGAAAAAAATCTCTATTAAATGAAATCAATTTATTATTACTAATAGCGGTGATTTCATTGATAAATATAGCACTGCAATTATTGAAATCTCACTGACAATGAGATGAGAAAAATCAGTTAATTGTAGTGACTGATTTTTTAATGAAATCTTATTGCTATAATCAGTGACAAAAGAGTAAAGAGCAAAGTGATCGTATTTATTGAAGATTAGTGAAATACTTATTGATATTCGATGAATATTCTCAAATAATTTATTAAATTTTAAAAGTGTCTTTTTTATTATTTCTTATTATTTTATTTCTGAGAATCAATTTTCGTTTTTTTTCTTTTCTCTTTTTCCCAAAAATTATAAAACATCGAATTACAAGAATCATGATTGAGCAACGTGTTGAAATTAATTGCGGTGTACGATCAGTATTGGGTTTAGATAGAGCAAGCAACCGAAAACGGCGTACCTACAAGCGAGCAGCTAATCAACGAAGCGAACTGCTCGTATGTTGACAGTACCGTCGATTTCTACTCGGAGTCTTGCGTGTGCATTGGTGTGCATGTACTATACAGTATGTATGCGTACCATACGTGGATATATGTACGTAATTGTACATAAATGGCAATGTTTTATGTTCTCTTCTTATTCACCCCATCATATTGTTTTTCCCGCATTCGATTTTTCCCCTATATGAACTTGTATTCAAACACTATAATTAAATATTTGTAAACACTTATAAACCGAGCTAAAAAATTATAGATCAAAAGTACAATTGAATAAGTATCAAGAAGATATTACAAATTATTAGAAGACTATATTTAACGCGTCAAATAATTTGCTTGTATATTTTGATAAACAAAGAAAGACAGAATTCGTATGGTTCATTTATATATAGATATTCATTTTAATTTTCTTTGAAATAAAAATACTGGATAACAGAAGCGCAAATGGAAGTGAAACAAAGCTTACATTTTCATTAAAACAATTCTATTTTCCCTTTTCCATTTGTAAAATCTAATTGTTGAACGCCAAGTCGTAAAGACACAATAAGAAAAAGAATGAGTTCGAAACTAGAGTGCACTGGTTTGGAGAAACCATCTGCTGCTTATAGCGGAAACAACTACGTGCATCTCCTAGTCATTGATGTTGTTGACGAGCAAATTCAATATCTCTCTGTTTAAGAAAAATTTATGATAGATAAAAGAGATATAGTTTGGTTTTCTTATATATTATCTTAATAAATCAATCTCAAAAATATATATTAAATATATATATCCTGTCTGTGTGCGCGCGGATATAAGAATATATACGCGAGTTGCGCGTATAAAAAGATTTCTTCGAAAATTCTGCAGATCTTTGAAAGCCTCGATTTTCTGCGCATTACTTTGCGTTTCTATTCTTCTGCGAGACGTAAGTAAATAGATAAGAACGATATTAGATTTACCCAGAAAGCAGACCTTTTCACGTAACCTGCACCCGGAAAAACTCGCGCGGAAAGCGATAAACGACGCGTCACGGCGTGTTTCGCGATATCAATCCGATCGTCGTGAGCGACATGCGCATGAAATATATTTCTGAAAATAGATTATCGGTTCGGTGATGCGAAAAGTAAAAACGCTGAAGCATGTTGTCACGAATGCGATCCTATATATTCCGTTTAAATGGGATAAAATATACCAAATACGCGATTCAACAAACTAGATTCAGTGTGAAATACATGCTTATAATGTTATTACTTATCACGAATAAATCACGCAGTCCTCTATCATGAGTTGATACAAATATTTATTCCTCGCAAGAAAAATAAGATAGCGATATCATTTTTAATAATTCTTTGTATAACGTTGAAAGGCCAATGTTGACGCCGTGAATTATATTGTAGCATGAGAGACTTTCGACAGACTCCACGACGAATATTGAAAAGGTGAATATAAAACGATCACAAAGACTTTCGCAAAGACATGCTCTCATATATGGTCGTACATGTATATCGGGTAAGAAATTCTCCGTGTATTCCCGATAATCCATTCCTTCGTCGTCACGTAGAAAACGTACAACTGACGTTACTCCGTATATGCAATCGTATCCCTAATGGAAAGTTTTCTTTTTTCGTTGGACTGTATTTTTCGTTGGGCGCATCGAATATCCTCCCTCGAATTTCATCGCGACGTATCTCGTATTTTGCGCGCTTTTGCATGCACATATACATGAGCGTCCGCGAGAGATCTGTGCCGTGATATCGGTTTCTCTTCGGGATCTAGAAATCCCTGATTCGTTTCGCCTGTGCATTGTCGTTCGTCAGGCTACAGCGAAATCCTTTATCTGGTTTTCCGGCTGCGTTTTAAGGTATCAAAATAGCTTTCGCAGATTGCACATCTCTCGCGTGTACGCCGCCATAGAAAGGATATATATATATATATATATATATATATATATATATATATACACACACATAATATAATATTATATGAATTAACTTTTATTTGTCATAAAATCATATGACAGCGCACATAATGAGATTTAAGATATTTGAGATTGAGAATAAGAGTCCAGATAAAATTAGGAAATTCAAGTTTTCATTATTTAACGATAAGTTTAATGCTTAAAAGTTTTTAAGCCATCACATAATTATTTTGAATCAGTAAAGTAAACAAATAACATTTTATAATATAATTTTACAATATAATTATAATTAAAATAAAGATATGATTTCAAATATGTTTTTAATTGACTGGTATATCTTATTTTGTTATTACAAAATTTTACTTTTAAGCATTTATTTTTACTTTTAAGCATTTATAACGATAAGTAATAATGGCATATTTAAACGTTTCAATCGATTGTAATCGATGTTCAAAGTATAATATAGATATGAAACGCTTGTAGTATTTATTTATAAAGCGGACAAACATAAATCTGGTATGAAATTGCAGATAAGGCATGGCAGCCTTGATTAATGAACGATTCTATTGTGTGCAAAACTAATTTCATCTTTTGACTAATGTACTTTCATAATGGAAAACCATTAGACAAATGTGCTTTTGTGTGTATTATGTAATATATACATATATAACTTTATTTTATAATTATAAATTTAATAGATTTAACAGATAACAATTGCCTTTCTGGTATATGAACGTCGGCAAAATTGGCAGAATTTGAATTTAACAATATATATATATAATAAAAAATATATAATACAAATAATATCAAATTATGCTGAAAATATTTAAAAGTAATAAAACTGGATCAAATTGAAATACTATTTATTAAACATGGACATTAAAAATGGATTTCTAGTGTACAAAATTTTTATTATATGTAAAATAAATATAAATAAATTTTATAATAACAAAATAAGATATACCAGTCAATTAAAAACATATTTGAAATCATATCTTTATTTTAATTATAATTATATTGTAAAATTATATTATAAAATGTTATTTGTTTACTTTACTGATTCAAAATAATTATGTGATGGCTTAAAAACTTTTATATTCTTATAAAATTTATTATTTCACAAAATTGCACAACTTTTTTGCATTTGTTAAAATTATAATTAAATCATCTGCATGCATCGAATAAATTTACTCACCAGCCGTTGTATCGCCGTTACCGCCATCAGCTGCCTCATTTTTTACGCCAATATCTGCTCGAGGCTCTCTTTCACTTCAACTTCACGCGTACATTTTCTCGCAGGAAAATACAAATACTGAAAAAAATATACATGGTTATACATATAATAATGATTTTGGACAACATGTTACGACGATATCGTTGTGATATTGCATTTGATACTCACGTTGTCTATTTCCGCGTCCGTACTCGAAACGCGAGAAACGCATGTAACGTGGCATTCGGAGATTCGAATTTTTTCTGTCACTGTATAAAAGCGAAGCTAAAATTGTCAAAAATGTTCCCGTGGTGCGCGCACAATATAAAATTTTTTCTTTTTAATTCGAACGAACGAAATCTTTGACTGTAAATCTCTTCGGACGTCTCTTGTTCATCAGTTATTGAGATATTGTATCAATATTCTAAAATTTTGCCTCCTCAAAATGGCTACAGCATCCGTCGGTTATTCAAAACGTACGGCAACGTGCCAACGTTGTAAAATACGATCGCGCATACCGCAAAACACGTTAAGCGGTCACACACCGTATGTATTTTATTTGGCACTTTCGATATCGATTTACGCAAGCTCATTTTTTACTTACACAAAAGAAAGCGGTCAATTGATGCGAGCAAATAGCGCGGAGAATCGCCGATCGATGCCACTTTGATTACGAATTGAAGTTCGCGACATATACAGTGCGATGTAAAGTGACGCCGCGCATGTGCAGCGTGTATATAGTGTATATAGAGTCGAATAATAATGATAATTAGTGACATAGCTCACTAGACGTCACGAATACCTTCACGCTTGAAAATAGTACATACTTGTGGACTTCAAGCGCATCGTGTCTAAATGTTCGCGCTTTATGACTGATGTACGAAGATGCGTTTTTAAGCGAAAGAATTCATAACGCCGAGTGAATAGTATGTAAGTAATATAATGCGTAAGATATTTCTTAGTAAATAATTATTTTAATTAATATTCGTACAGTTAAGAAAATAATAGCAAAATATTTGAATTTTTGGAGAAAGATATGATTGTTATTTTAAATAAACGGTTATGCTCGTCACTCGTGCTGTAACGTGAGAAATAAAGATGCATATATTCCACTATTTACCTATTTATTTACATTCGTCTAAGAATCCTAGAATGTATCAATGTGCGAAGATATTATTATTAAACTTTGAAAACAAAACAAGACGATCGATTAATTTATACGTGAAGCGCCGTTCATATACGAGGATGTGCATGAAATATAAATATATAGTCAATCATTGAGTATCGGGCCGCTCGCGTAAAGGACAACGCTGATTGGTCCGACGTCACCGGTCGGCTGTACGCGGCTCGTGGCTTTCGGCCCGTCGAGCTCGAGTCGAGTCGCTCGCTCAGTCGTACTCGAACCGCGCATCGGCTAAGGTCGTGTGGCGCGCTCTCACGCAAGTCTCGCGGCTCCACTGTGTGCGTGCGCGCATACGTCACCTGCCACGCGCGAGACCTACCACGTTGTACACCTTGTGAAGCGTTGTGTTTCGTACGTATACATTAACAGCATTGACAAGATATATAGAATATATATCAAAACTTTAAAGAGTGCACGCGCGGCAAACAGCGTTTTAAATTATCATCATCGTCAGACGTTGATTTTAAACAATCGTCTTTAAAATCCGTGTTGATTGCTCTTTAATTGTGACAAAATCGAAGATAGAATATCGAGAACGCTGTTTTACCGTGTTGTTCGATCAATAGCATGATTCAGATAATCGCGCATCGCTTTAAACTTGTCACGCGAAACCATTAGATGTTAACGCGATGAGATTATCGGCATCGAAGCTCACAGACGTTTTTCGAGATTCTCCGCTTCTACTTATGTTACGTTCAAGCGAATGAAAAATCCGATAACGGGACGAATCGTTTTCCATCGGGAAGGATATCGCAGCGACGAGGACGACACGCGAAAAGGATTCACCTGATTCCACCGCGGGATCGACGAAGACGCGAGATTCGCGCGCGTTTTCTTTCAAAAGACAATATCGCATCATTTCGCACACTTGCAATGGAATGTGCGTCGATTGATGTTTAAGAAACGTAGTGACGTCAAGACGCGCGTAAATTTTCGCGAAACTTGCGCGAAAGACGAAGACGATCTCGGGGCGAGTGTGAGGGGCGGAGGGAGAAAGATAGATCGTCTTCGACTTAATCTGTCGTTGACGTGACCTGACCCAACCTAACCTAATCTAATGTAACTTTTGCACAGTGTCGAACTTCACCTGGTCTTCGTCCACCTCTGTCGTCCGTCGAGAATACGCGCGTGTGAGTGTGTGTGTGTGCGCGAGCGCGGGCGCGCGAGACCATTCTTCCAAACAGTGTTCGTCGAGACGAGATGTAACTTTGCACATTAGCCGGCGGTAAGTAATAATGATTGCATTATTTAAACAACTTTTTGACGCCGGGAAAGTATTGATTAGTGGCTACTCCTGAAACGTGTACGAGAAATGTGCCGCTCGAGGTTGTAATAATGTGATGAGATTGCTGAATTACAAATTCAGGCTATTTTAATTAAATCCTGGCGTGTGTGTATGCTTATTATTTCACTTTATATATATATATATATATATATATATATATATATATATATATATATGAGAGAGAGAGAGAGAGAGAGAGAGAGAGAAAGGGAGGAAGGAGAAAGGGAGAGAGGACAATATTAATCAACATTTCAAACCGCGTTTTGCGAAAATTTCTTTCTCTTTTTCTCCCCATTTTAAATTCATTTTATTTCCTTGTAAATTGGATTTTTTAGTAACCTAAAAAAAAGAAAAATACATACGCGGGTGACGTTTTGTGTACGACATAAAAAAATTTTTTAAATTTAAGATAAAGAGAAGCGAGGTGGAAATTAGATTATTGTAGAAAAGCGTTACATATTTGGCATGTAGAGAACAAACATAACTGTTTTTATTTATTTTTAATATCATACGATAAAATTATACGATATTTATTTTACAATTTCTTTTTAAATCTCTTAGAGTTATTTTACATCATTTATAATATATAAAAAATCGCGACATGCTCTCTCTTTTTTTCTTCTCTTTGCAAAACATTATTAAATACTTATGTATAATAAAGCATGCCAAATTATAAATATGCCTAAGATATTCATTATTTATCTAATAAATGTGTAATTTTTCAATAGATTTAAGGCACATAGAATATTGCGGAATATAGAAATATAGCTTTCACACGCACACACACCCATACACACATAAACCTTTTATCTCGATATCTATAAATATTCAATTATGCTCGTCATAGTATAGGTACATGAATATTTAACTATCAGTTATGAAGCGCAAGCACAGAAGCGTCTCAAAGTTACATAGAGCTTTGAACTAGTAAATACATTTTTAGCTATTATGCTTTTAATCATGAGATTCCTTGAAAGAGAGAGAGTTGATCTGCATGTAATTTAGTCAACAATCTCATCATGTATATTTTCGAGATGAACGTTATGTTTGAAATATTCATCTTTAACTCTTTGCTGTCTCCATCGTTCCTTTACCTTAATCAAATTAGTATCAAGTCTTTGAGATAAAGTAAAAAAGAGAAAGAACTGAAGAGAGTTGAAAGAACACGAGAATTGAATAGAGATATATAAGAATTGAGTAAAGATATCAATTTTAAAATATATTTTATTATATTATTTTATTTATTATATATTTTATTTTATTAAATAATTACACTGATTTTTCTTTTTAAAATGTTTTGTAACAATATTAATAGTATGTTTTATCTACAACTTATTATTAATATATTTTTTTAATATTTTTTAACATTCGAGTAGAAAAAAGCGTGGGTGATCGCAGAAATAATATCTGTCTGCGCTTTAAAGGTTCGTCGAACCGCGAAGGATCTGACACTCGCGCATCTCGTTGGCATATGGTGCCGAAAATAGTCGGCCGTTTTGAAGCATCTTTCTGCGAGGCGTTTAGGAGTAGTACGGAGAAAGATAAAGAGGGTGTAGCGCTGGCGCTAATTGGTTAATGTCTGTCACTACTATATTCTCGGGAGGCGCAGAGAATTAAAACCAGATATACCGACGAAAAGAAAAAGCCAGACAAAGGGATCTTCGCCGCGATTTATTTAGCAAGATTGTTTTGGTCTTAGTTTTACGACCACTTAAAAACGTGAAAGATATATCACAGTGTTGCGTGTAATAGGAAATTATTTCTTCTTTATTTATTGAAATTAATGTAAAACAATTATGTAAGGCAAAACTAGAAATTATATCCGTCGTTTTGTCGTTAGTTATATCTCGCGCGCTCTATTCTTTTTCATTTTCAATAGTACGCGTGATCGTCGGATTCGTTTAGAAATCTTGTTGAGGTCATGCAAGTACGACCTTATCGTGAATATATCCCGCGACCTCGAGGCACGTGATCCCGCAATTAGCAGTAGTCGGACGTTTACTTTGGCGCGCGACACAAAGGAAACCGTCTCCGTTATTTAAAAAAAAAAAAAGTTGGATCCAAGAGAGAGAAAGACCTTCTTTCATCTTGTCTCGGCTCTTGTGTAATTAAGTTTTAGTTCTAAAACATGTTTGTCAGCATATTTATCATAGTTTGAAATTGGTTATATTAATGCCAACAAACTGAAATTACCTCATCAATAGACGCGTATAGTGCATTATTAAATTTACAGAACTTACCTATATTGAACAACGTTAATTAATTTCTACAAGCAATTTTTGTGCGTATGTGTGTGTGTGTGTAATTTACATAATATGGGTAAATCGATGATCAGCTTACCGAGAGTTCCGTTGTTTGGATTGCACGCGTATATTTACTGAATATTACAGTAATTACGCTTTTATATGCTGGGACGGACTTAATACGCATGCATGCAAAATTTATGCGGTGGAATTCAAAATTGCGGTTTTCCGCGCGAGCTAATTGAAGATTATGAAATAATGAGAGCAGAAGCATGCACATTCTTCTTTAAAAAAAAATGTGGATTTTAAGGCAGGTTACGATTATGGTGTCTTACTGTGTCGTAAAATATCGTTGCGCGTTATACTTATCTTACATATTGTGCGTCTCGAGAGATTTTTCACGTTGTAGTATGTCTGTGTTATATTTCTTGATATCCTTCATACGCGACTACAAATATAAAGTACCATTATCTGGCTTCGAATTTTTGCGTACAAGCGCACGATTCTAAGCGATCGGTAACTGCGATTCGATTCTCGCACGTAGAACGAAAGTATGAGAAATTGAAAGATTGTAGATAGGGCGGCCGTGATATTCGCCACCGACATGTAAGTCCGTAGTCACGTGAGGCCGAGTGACTAACCCCTCGTCTCTTGGCTACACGGGAATACACTTATGCGCCGGGGCATTCATTTTCCGCTATCGTGAGCCGTACTTCTCGCGCAAGTGGCTCGCGAGATTGAAAAATTCTAGATAAGAAGATGTTAAACTGCATCCTTCCCGCCCCTTCGAACGCCACGAGCGCGGCCACGTGACTCTCCTTCTTCTCTAAATCCACTTTTAGATTCAGCTGGAATTAGGACACCTCTGTCAATATAGCTTCTTCACACAGTTCTATTGAAATATTCCTTTTAATCTTTCTTGCCGTGAATCAAAGTCTTATAAATTTCAACATATTTTTTATGTAAGAGTAGTAACAGTAATATACTAAAAAAATATAATATGTGTGATAGGCATTTCTACTATAACGTATATGCGCGAAGCACCGACATTATGCACTTTGAATCGATTAATTATGAAACAATGATTAATTAACAAACGTTATATAATTTGATATTTCGTTTAACATTTATTAATTACAATTGACCGCTTGGATGTCGCTAATGAAATTTCATGTATCATCGCATCTGTGCACAATAAATATATGCTGGCGAACAACGTCGCGCTTTGTAAGAACAGCATCGAATCCGTCATATTTATGGAAAATTAATAGCATTCCGGCATCAGAAGGATGGAATGCGAAGTTGTGAATTCCTTTCCCGCGTTTTCCGCTTCCAATGTGAATTTATTCTGCGCGTAGCCATGCTTAATTCGCTGGTAATTACGCCGCGCTCGCGTACATTCTCTTCGCTTTGAAATTTCATCGTAAGCGCACAGTCATCCGCCCAGCCATCCGCGAAACAATTTCATATTTTCAATGTTAAACTCAGAGCGAATACCAATATCGCGAAAATTTCTCGCGACGTACTTCACCGTTGCCCCGCCATTGCGCCGCCCCGACGACCCATTTGCATAGGACGACCGCTGCTGGCACAGCGGCATTTTCGCGCGACGTTTTTATTAGGCCGATGCAGAGCCGGCAGGAAATTTCTTTCCCGCCGTTTTGCGAGAATCTGAATTGCACTCGCTGCATCGCGAATCCGGCAATATTCGCTTCTGCACGACAAAAGTAAAGACCTTCGTTGCACGATTGACGCCATTAGCGTGCACCATTGTAGATAGACGGGCGCATTTCAACGGCGAGTGCACTTAAAATTTCCATTTACTTGCTGGCATGCAATTCTTCGTATTGGCGCAAACGCATCCCTTTACCAAGGGGATTGCCGACCGAGTGAAATCTATCTATCACTTCGTCGCGATCATTGTCATGAGCGTGGAGAAAAATAGGATAGGAATATTTTTAAGTACAAAGATAACACTTGACCGAAATAGCAAGAAGAAGAAATTTGATCAAAGACACTATTGCGCGTCTAAAAACATTTTGCAAAATTGGAAAATTTTTTAAAACATTTTATATTATTGACAATTTAGGGTGAATGTTTTTATTTATATAGTTCTGCTTTTGTATGCATTAATAATATTTCACTTTAGTATAAATAATATATTCTTTTATTTTTGTTCCTTTTACATTGCAAGTCGAGAAATTGAATTTTTAATAATATGTTTTAAAACTTTTATTAATATATTTTAATAATATATTTTTTTCGTTTTAGTTCCGTTTACTTTAATCAATGCAAATTTAAAAATTTTGAACTAGGAATATTGTTTTAGAATATTCTTATTTAAATTCTGCAGAAAGACAATCAAACTTTGTGCACTTTTGGCACACACAGTAGCCATTGCAAAATCGATAAGAATGCCGTCTGTTTTTTTTTTATACTATTTTGCTCCCGTATTAACTTCCTTATACGCTCTGCCAGATCTCGTTAGCTTGAATTCCCATTACGAGGGTGGTGTATAACGACCTAGGAAAAGTAGTGCTTAATACAGTAATCAAGGATAAAAGTCGGCCGTTCGCATGAAAGGTGACGAAAATTGGAAAGACCTTTTTCCAAGAAAATGTTTTTAGTATGCCGTATATTCGGGGAATGTAGCTAGATTATATCTCGCACCTTGATAATGCTCATTACGAGAGACATTAAAAGGGAGAAGAAATTAATTTTTCCGCGGAAACTTTATTACAATGACAAGGTAGATATATAGCGGAACATCATTAAAACTTTAAATATTAATTTTTGGCCAGTGTTCTTAGTTATTTCAAAAACACACCGAGTTTAATCCCTTTTAAATAAACATCTCAGACAAATCCATGCGAATAACGTACAACACAAGTTATAATCTACTCACATAATTTATTCCAAACTTCAAATGTGTATATACACTGCGGTAGAATACTACGCTCCTTATATGTCTAGCGCGATATATACTTTCAACGAGTTAAGAACTGATCTACTGTCAATTTAACTTTCGAAATTTGCTAAGTCAACATGTCAGTATGTAAAGTGTAACTTTCGCCAAAGTTTATAATATACATCGCAACGCACATGACACGTTAGCTTTTGCATAAAACTGTCATTTTCTTCAATAATGCGTCGAATTATTTATCGCATGATTTTTAATATTAAACGAGAAAATTCCAGAAACGGAGATAAAATCGGCGCGAACACTTGATCGTACCGACGCACTTTCTTCTAGAAGAGCGCGTTTTATTCGCGTGCTTTTCTTTCTAATACGAGAAGCCAGACAGGCGTTATTGAAAATCCGTATGCGAGACGGCATGGCGACGAGACCGAGGCCAACGACGACGTCGCAACAGCTCGTGTGTTCAACCTCCCTCTCTTTCCCTTCTCGAACGAAGGACGCGCATACTTTAGCCACCCCTTTTAAGTATTCCTGCAATAGCGCCGCGGGCCATGTGGCGTGTAACCCCAAGGTGAGTTGCCAGCCTTGTAACCAGCTACGAACTGCGCCAATATCTTCGTCGTTGGTCGAAAGCACCAGACAGAAGCGCCATGTAAAGGAGAAATCCTTTCTCGAAGAGAAAATTGACAGCGTCGTAAGAACAAGTTTGACAGTGAAGTTTGTCGTGGAATTCACGGCGGTTTTACATTCTATTGTGAGATCCCTTTTAATGTAAAATTACGTAGATAAAATAGTTTAGTTATTTGCCTATTCATGCTTGCAGTCGCGAACAAGTTTTCTCTCGTGAAAAATTATTTATGTATTTTAATATAAAGGAAAGTATCCAAATTTTTAAAGAAAATGCAACGGGAAAGGATAACTTATGTTTCAAGGAAAAAAAACGTAAAAACTGAGAAAAATTTTGTAAAAAATTATAATAGGAACATGTAAAAAAGTTATATATCGATTAAATAATATAAGTCGATGTCAATTCGATTCATATGCAAAGCATAAATCTTTGCAAACTGTTCTTTAATTACAAATTTTATAATATTTTTTTTTTTTATTGTGATACAACATATATATATTTAAAAATATAATTTAAAATATTATTTTTTTCTATTTTTATATAAATATTACGTTTTTAAAACAAAAAGCTATACTTTACAAATTTTTATATTTATTTTGAAAGATTGCCCATTCAATAAGTTATAAAAGAGTAAGAAAATTAGTTGGGAGCAAATACTTAATCAGCGATGTAGAAAAAAATCTGGGCACAACATGGTGTATACATATTTAACCGATGAATAACGAGCCAATATTGCTCGCAAGGCGCTGCGCATTTAATCAAAGGCAATAAAATAATCGATACCGATGCGGCCGTCTAAATCATTATTGACACTTCGTAATAAAACAGAGATATTGGAAAAATAAGTTAATAGAAGAGTGAAGAGGGAAGAGAGGAGAGAGCGGGGTCGTTCGTGTCGCGAGAATTGAGATACGTCTTACTGGCTCCTGGGGACAAGTTAGCCGGGAAAGCGCTGCACGGAATTTCCGCGTAAACGTTGCGGTACATCGCGCGTTTTGGGGGCATCTCGAGAAATTGATGCCCCCGTGGGAAGGGACAGCACTTCGTCCTAAATAAGGGACTCGCGCGGGGTAGTCGCGCGAGTTTGGAAATTGTGACCGCAACGCGACCGACGAGAGTTTCCTTGTCACGTGCGACTAGGATCGCGCTCCCGGGATAAGCGCTTTACTCTCCCGCCCCCTCCTCCGTCTGGCGCCGCGCACGCCTCATTTTAGGAACAAGCCGGTACGTTTATTGTCATCTAGCGTGAACGTGGAATGTCGGGTCATCGTTTTCATAACCGTAGTTATTGCTAAAAATTGTGATACGCGCGATCTTTTCAATTTAAATTTGAAATATTGTTTTATATTATAACATATAAGAAAGAATAACATAAGTTTTTTAATGCAAAGTTTTAACTCTCTCTCTCTCTCTTGATACACATTGTAATATATTTTTTCGTTTAATAAATTTCATTTTTTTCCAAGTAATTAAATTATTAAAATATTGCAAAAATTTTGTGTGCATTTTACTCAATAAAAAAATTGAAAATATAAAATTCTGAAGCTACTAAAGTAATCAGATTGAACATTTTTTGTGCAATTTCTAAAATTATTTTTTAATAATTTACCTTTAACAATAATACAAAAGAATTTTATAGATTAAAAGATTATTATTATTTTATTAGATTATATATTAAAATTTAATAAAATTTATTAAAAATATAGGAACTTTAGCACAATTTTCTTTAATATGACTTAACGATATTTAAAATGCGTCATATAATTTTTACTATTATGCAAAACTTTCGAGAAAGATCGGTAACAGATAAAATAAATTCGTGCAACGATTTAGATGCACTGCAATTTAGAAGGAAATTCGTGCCAAAGATCTCTTATTGTTTATGTTTGAAACTAGTTAGCAATAGATATATTCTCATTCGATGGGGAAAGGGAAGGTGAATGAAGTCAGTAAACTAGGTAAGCTAAACTGACAATCATAGCTTTAAAAGCACCGTACAGCCGAAACTTTTGCCCGGGATTCCGATCCGTAGAAATTAGTCGGTTAGACCCGAAACTTGTCGAAGTTTCGTATCACGCTGCACTTTCCTGTTCCTTGATTTGGCACGTGAGAAGATTTTAACGGATACTGTAGCAAAGCACAAGGTGCAACGTGTATGGCCGTACGAATCGAACAAGCGAAAAAATATAAAAAAAGTTTTCCGCAAATAGGTGGAATGAGATTATCGATCATCGTGAACTATTGTACAATTTTTTTATGCGCCCGTTACGCTTGAAATACGATTTGAAACAAAAAATTACAATATCTGCCATGCTTGAAACTTTATCGCGTTTTAACATACAGGCCAATATTAAACGCGACATAAACAGTATAGTAGCGGCCAATTTGGTACGGAAACGAAATGGGAGAAAAAAATACCGTCGACTGGTTGAGAGTTTTGGTCGGTCGCGGCAAATGCGCCGTGGACGCATTTTATTTTACACAGCGGACATGCCGTATCAGCGTGGAAAGTGGAGCACGCTCGCGTAGCCATTTCTACACGAGACATTTTCTCGTGCCTTTGCAGCTCTTTCACGTTTTGCCTCCCTCTTTCCTCTTCCTTTATTTCATTTTCTTTTTAATTTTTTTGACGTAGCCAGAGACGCGCAAATATTTTACGCGAACTGATACCAGTACACAATATACGCGCGCTAGCGCTATAAATGATAGCGCGAACATATTTTGCTGAGATGCGGCTTCTTTTTTACAGTCGAATATATCGAAAAATGGAAAGCTCGTTTAAAATATAATACTGATAAATTCAAGATAAATTCTCCGATAAATTCTGCTATTATTTTGACTCAAAGAGCAACAGAGCAAAAGTGCTGATAATTCGTGCTAAGTGTACTGAACGGGAAATATGTAGAAATAAATTTTCATACATTTATCTGTCTCTTTTTCTCTCTTTCTCTCTGAGAGAAAGAAAGACAGACAGGCAGATATATAAAATTATTTCATATATAAATTGAAATGGGCCATTATTGTTGTATCATGCAAATCGTTAATTCCCTCCCTCGATAATCAAAGTAACATTGTGATTGATTACCTTGCGTACGACGTGTCACGCGCGTATCGCCCGATAAACGACGCATAGTTATAATAAATTTCTACGGCTGCATTCGATCAGCAACGGGGTTCTATTCGAACCTCGGTCTTTTGCTATCGTTTTGTGCACAAATCGCATCGCGGGGCAAATAAAGATTCTGCATGGATAACGATGCACGTTCACGATTCAACGGCATGAATGATAGCGCGAAAAACGTTGTGCCAGGATTTCACTTCAAAACGTTTCGCCTCTTTCTCACGGTAGAATAAATAAATATAGTATAGTTCGTTTGAGCTAAATTTTCATATATCTCATTTCTTAGGAAATCACAATGATTCTATGCCACAGATTTTAGGAATCACGTAATTGTCGTCAAATTAAGCTTAATTAGTAGCTCCAAAACAGATTGAATCAGCATTGTAAAAGAGAAAGCGATATCATTCTTGCACATGATTTTAAAGTTGCTCAATGATGAATTAAAGATTCGTTTTATTCGCTAAATAGTCCGATGACATATTTGCACCACTCATCTTCGCTTCCCTGCTCCCCATTATGCCCGATAAATTGACTGCGGTTTTCAAGCCCGTATAATGACGCTTAATTTGTCACTTGTTCTCTTTTATTGACATTAAAACGAAACAAGCAGGTACAGTTAAGTGCAGTATTTTATCACGCCAATCCCACATAATTTAAATTTTTGCAATAAATCTGCATTTTAATATATTATTAGAAATTCGGATTTACGAATGTTACGTTAATACTTATTTGCATCAGATTATTATCTATGAAATTAAATTAATGAAAATGTTTTAATATGATAAAGCTAATTAAGAATTATATAACTTATTATAATATGAATTACATATCTTTTTTTCAAAACATTTTTCTCTGTGATGCTCGCAAAATTGTTTCTCCGTTATCATAAATTTATATCCCACAATATGCTATTTTTCTTAACAAAGCTGCCTGGATGTAGAGCTTACACGGTTGCTCGTACGCGCGAGAGTTATGGTTAAGCAAGGATAGTAAGGCCGGGTCTCGCGGTCCAACCAAGTAAATTTACGCTGATGATAAAATTCCATGTGTATTGAATCGAAATAAAATGGAATATAATTTTCATAAATTTTTTTTTTACTAAAATCGATTAATGTCGTAAATGATTGCTTTTACTAATTATAATTGAATTAAGCAGACAAATGCGAGTTTCAATTAGGAGCGTAAGAGGTATGTATCTTTTATTCATGTATTCATTCCTGAATAGCTTACGATCTTCGTAATTGCATAAAGTAACATGTCGCGACTAAATTAATTAATTGAATTGTATATTTATGTATATATATATATATATATATAATGTGCGACTTTTTGCATTATTTTATTATAATAATATATATATTAATTTGTTCAAATTTTTTTAACACTTACAAACAACACAATTCGCATTTTAAATGCTCAGATATCTACTTTGACACCTTGACGAATCGATTAATTTTTAAAGCCGTAATAGCTATTCTATATTCAGACAGTAATTTATTTTCTAATTTGCACGCTATAGTGGTTGCGTGTTTGCGGAGAACGCGTGATACGGCACGTGATTCGAGTATTTTTCCATGGCGTCATCTGAGCAGGTTCACCGAATCATTCAATTTTTCTCTCTCGAGGCTAGGTCAGCTATTAAACTAGATATCGATTCGCGGTTGCGCGAGCTAAACGGTCCAATACGATGTTTGTAGCAATGGCTCGGGGCAACGGCCGGATTGGGACGCACGTGAATAATAGAGTACACGGATGCTGCCGATACTTCAATCGCTAACGAACCTTTCCGCACCAAGGAAGCTCTATTATGGATCGCAATAAATCACGTCGAGCGCAAAGAATATCATTCGTATTCGTTTCTCGATTTGAACGCGGATAGATTTGTATGGCATCCATATGCAATCATTAATCTCGTGAGTAAATCGTATATGAATTGTTTCGCGAACAATTAATAATGGCTATTTGATTATCGCAAACAAACATCTTTTAATAAATGAAAAAAACATATATATCTATCTCTCTTAAAAATTTAAAAGATGCCGTGCACAATATATAGAGTTAAGATGGACTTATAAAAATTGAAAAGTATTTAGCTTTTGCACATTCTGTACATTCTGAAGATCATAATCCACTCTATGTCAGTTGTTAAAAATGTAATATGTATAGTTTGGAATAGTTTAAATTTTTGAACTTTGAATGTTTTTCTCCTAAAAAAGTTTTCATTTAAACTGATTTAAGCTATGTAGCTGTATAAATAAAACTGATATTTCTTTTTATTAATTTATCATTTAAATGTCTGTGTATAATTTAGAACATTAATATATATTAATATATATTAGTCAATAACTTTGTTATATCATTCGTTAATCAAACTGTGATATAGAAATCTTTAATAAACACAAAAAATGATAGATTTATTCAAAAAGTTCTTAAAAATTTTTCATGAAATAACAAGAAACCAATTTTAATTCATTAATTGCCGAGCGCATTTCGCTATCTTTTAGAATAGAAGTCAGTTGCATGACTTAAATAACGCTAGAATCTCTTTTTTAAAGTTAATCCATTACCATGTGGTGGCGCGCGTTGCGCAGTTACGGTACGTTAACTATAAAGAGTGAGCAATGCGTCCTTTTCCCGTCTTTCACCCTTTCCTCTCTGTTTATTTTCCTCTTGCGTCTTCCTTTATTGTGTTATTTATGTGCTTAATACTAGCTTAAGCGAAGTGGCTCAACCTTTCTCGTAATCTGTCGCTTTTTTCGTCCGTATTTTTCTCTCTCGTAATACAGATACGTAGGCGGCTTATTTCGTTCTTGACGGTTTCGTAATCCCGTGATTTTCCTTGCGGAAGAGAAGCCTGAAGTAAAAACGGAGAGGTAAGAATAATCTGCAATGAGTAGAAAAGGTGAATTAATCGCGCTCGATATATAGTCCCAATTGGAGCATGGGTATTCGTGGAAGTGGCCTTGTTCGACATCGATCGGTACATATCGGCGAGTTCTGCGAATGACGTTGCGGCCAGAAAAATCGTGATTTAAACGGCCAAACTATCCCGTACTCACCGCCGTTTCCCCAATGTCCTCGACTTTTTCCTCCTTCCTTGATTCTCTCTCATACGCGCGTTTCGCCTTCTCCACTCTTTATTATTCCTCGTGACTCGGTCGCCCAGTTCGTTCTTCTTTGTTCGTTTTTCCTTCTGGGATTGCACACAACACACGTTCCTTCATTCGCTCCGGACTGTGATTTTCTAAAAGCTTCTCTCGCAACGTGCCTGAAAATCGTTCGTTGGCAAAGTAACGTAGATATCTCGGCTAAACGAAAAAATATTGTTTTTCTTGTTGTCATCAGTGTCACCGATTCGTATGACCTGTACAACGGACAGTGTAATTTGCAAATTGTAAAGATTAAAGACGATTTTTAGAATTTTGGAATTTGCTTGACAATTGTCTTTTAAAACGTTTCCGTAATTGTTATATTATAAATTTTTCATTATTTGTATTTTTAATATTTTAGATGTGATATTATTACAGATTTTTCACACACACGAAATGAGAATAATAAATGAAATTGAAGAGAGTACTTTACTTTAACTTATTTGGATTTTTTTTTTTTTTAAACAAACGTAGAGTTACACGATATATCTTTCAGATTTTAACTACCACTATTTTTTACCGCACATATTTTTGATATTTTTTTTGTAAATATTGTGCAAAATAACATCTGCGTATGAAATATGAAACTACATTTTTGGTTAATACATACTTCGTAATAATTTACATCGCTCAGAGAAACGGAAATAAAAACAATTAATTGCCATCATATATATACATATCTCTTCTGCATATATGATGTCTATTCAGGTACTTAATTAGTCTTAATCTGAAACGGAACATTAAATCGTGCAAATATAAGCAGTCTGCCGATTCAATTAGACATATGACATTGGCGAGGTTCTTTAATAAGAAACGTAGCATCGCGAAAATGTAAATTAAATGTAAGTTGTCGTTTTTAATCAATAAAATCTCATCTGAACGACTCATATATATGTAACATATACATATTACTCTTCTCCTTTTGACTTCCTTCGAAAGGTCCGCGTCACTGGTAATTCTTTTACGAATGTATCGACAAGTTATTTCAGTCGATAACTTTTTAAAGAAACATCCGCATTATCTCGTCGTGTGCATCAAAACGACATTGGTACTCTTCATCGCGAATGTTTACGCTGCGACTAAATATTACCTCTCCGTAATTATAATTAAACTCTTACTATATAGTCGATCTGGGCCTTCTCTGCGGCCACTGTTCTCTGCTGCCGTGTACTAACGAACTCGAATAGAGCGTTCAATTAAATCCTACTTAGCGCGACCGATTTCTCCCCTTCTCCTTCCTTTCCTCATATCCCCGCCGCTCGACACCCTCAATGTCTTCTGCCACGCTAATCGTTCCTCATATTACTGCACAGATACGGCTATACCCCATGTCGTCATCTAAGCGTACATCCTATCAAAGGAGATGAAACTATTCGTTACGTGACGTAAGTCGATACCGATAATTTCACGATTATTCAATATCTTGAAGGCCTACGTGATTTACTCGCAAGTGTAAAGTCTAATAAAGCCATATCGATCTATTTTGTAACCAAAGATCGAGGTCATCTCGATGTTATTGATTTCTTGAAGCGTTATGTGTCAACCAGAATTTATCAAATTTGACGGCTACATCTCTAATCCCGATATTACATTTTTATGTGTTTTAATATCATGTGAGACATGCGTTATGTTTCGGTTTGTTCGAGGCTACATTGAAAGAATTAATGCATGCATTATATACGATGCGAAATACTACAGCAATGGAGAATATTTGTAAAATTATAATTTACGTGAATTGCGGGTGGAAAATTTATCATTATGTTTATAAACACTTTATAGTGAGTTTAACGATCAATATTTAAACGCGCATTCTTTGTAAAAATGCAACTTGTTTAATAAAGAAATTTTCCAAGGGGATAATGGATATTCCGAAGTCCCAGTAATACTAGCGCTTCCTATTTCAATAAGGTAATCAGCATTTCTCAACAATAATTGCCGAACGCTTTCGCTCGGAACGTTTCTTGCATTACCATTTGTTATCTCTTGAGTAAAAAAAAGGTATAGTTCAACTTACGGCTTACAGCATATGCTGTTGAGAAAGAAAAAGGAAAATTTATTTGATAATTAATTTTTCTACAAATATACGACGATTTTGCTTCGATTTGGCCTCTTCTATCGAGAGTTTAATAATTAATTTTTTTAAATTAATAATTGTATTGACTAGTGATCCATATAAAATATCAATAATAAAGTAATTTTTTATCTTGTCATTGCTTCATTCTAATAAAGTATTAGAGAAATGGTAAAATTTAGAATTGTTTCACGGATAAATCGTGAATTTGGGACGGCAGCTACGAGTTGCCGGTTTTTTGTCAAAAATATTTGGGCGATATTCGTCACACTGCTACCGCGTACGAAACTTTAATATGATGAAATTCAGTTCGCGGGGAAAACTGAATTTATACCTACCTACCTACCTACCGTAACGGTCTCTCCATCACTATCCATTTTTCTGGAGCTTTTACTGGCATTCGCGGCGGCACTCCGTCAAAATTTTCCGAAGCGAGGCCGTCTCGCTCCGTTGCATCGGTAATCATTGCACTCGAATGCACAGGGTAATACTTCACCAGCACTTTGACGCGCGAGCTTTGCCCGCAGGTGCGGAATCGTCGGTTCGTTGCGACAGCTGCGCGACACCTGCACGGTTTACAATCACGTGAAGCGGCTTGTTTAACGATAATTATAACACCGCCAATTCGATGCTTGTTTGCGGTTATGACATATAGGCGTGATACCAATGTTACAAGCGTACACTGTACACGTATGAATCATGGATGCCAGATTATACTTTACCAAGTGATATATTTTTTTTTTGACGCTTGAATAAATTAAATGAGTTCGAGATTTTTTTCAAGCTCTGAGCACATTGAGAGATTATTCAATCAGCATATTGAATTAAATTGCAGAAGTCTGTTTTATAAAAGATTTTTATATTATAGAGTGATATGCATAAGTAGATTATTATTTTTTTTTTTCGATACACACAATCTTTTTAATAAATCTAATATTTGCATGTGAAAATGGAGATGTACACGTGCGCGATAATAATATATATTGGTGTGTTGCATTTTTAATATATATTTGGATCGAATGTAGAAATTTTGCTGTTATTGGCTCGGCTAGATTGTCGGAGTTGGCGCACGGGGAATTGGTCATATCCACGCGTCAGCTGCAACGCACTGACGGATTACAACCGTGCAGGCAGGTCGGTTAACGATAATAACGCTACGTTCGTTTTCGACGGTGTAAGCGAACGCGTAACATATGCAAGCAATATATAAATTTTGTTGATAGTTTAGCTTATAATTAGCCATCGGCACAAAGTCCGATATATGTGGTTATTGGCGCGGTTAACCAGTTAACCTGCTGAATGAATCGATTAACAAATTTGCCGAATTATTTTGTTTATCCTGATACTTTGAAACAGAATCGATCGCTAATTTATCCATTTGATTGAAAATTTATTCCCTCACGCTATTGACAAATCGACATTATTTCACTCTTCATTCCAGTTGTATTCATTTATCGTTGCTCCCGATTGATCGAAATATCATTACTCCGCTTCCCTTTGCGATAAATCGACGTTTTCTCCGACTAATTTCTCCTACGTTTTCGTTCTGACGCTCTGACGCGAGTTACCGTCATAATTTGCAAATGCGGAACCTTGTTTCTGGTGCATAGATGATCATTGCACTCAAACGCAACTACCAGCTAATATTTTGACGTCGCTTTGACGCGGCATTGTTGTCAAGGCCCGTCGCACAACAGCAACAGCGAGGACGGCGTTGTTTAGTAATAATTATAGTGACAACGTAGGGCGACTGTGTGCGCATACACAATGCATCCTATCAAAGCAGAAACTTGTAATTACCGCTCCCACGATAATTTCCGTCGATGCGCCGGGCGTTGATTGTACAATTGAGAATACATCTCTAGAATGTATCACACTTTATATCGCGCACCGAGTGCTTCCGCCTCGTAACTCTTTGAATTGTAGGGTAATATAACTCGTTGTAACCTGTTGGCATATCGCATCTAATTATAATTATATAGCAAAGTTACATTACTTTGCTGTATATACTGTAGAAACGTTGAAAGACAATGTGCATATATACATATTTCTCTTTTACTATAAATGTGCGTTAAACTGATATTAAAAGATATTATCGAGGTGAAAACATGAAAATTATGTGGAAGCTTTCAAGTTGGCTTCTCTGATCAGCGTAGATGAAATAAATATATATATATATATATATATATATATATATATATATATATAAAGTTTAATTAATTATAAAAAAAATATTTGAATATTGAATAAGTAGTTTTTTATGTATCGTAAATATCGCTTTACTGAGAGGATAGTTTCGTTATGATTTTGGGAATAACAATATTTCGTGTATTTGTTTGCCGTGCATGTACGGTCAATATTGCATGCGAGCTTTGATGGCAAAAATTCATTTAGTGATTGAGAGTATTTAATTTGCGGATATCAAAACCTAAACCATATCATTAAATGACAGCATATCATGAATTTCCAAACATATCGAGCTTGGCTATTTCTGAGACATTGAATACATAATTTCTCTCATAATCATGTTTGATATATTGATTTTGATATTAATATAAAAGATAGCGATTAGCATAGAATTTATTTTAAAGAGAATTAATTGATCGGATTTTGATTATTTTTTAACGCATAAGTATTATGCAAGTTATTACTGATTCACAGTCTCACGAAAAATTGGCCTAACTTTCATTTGGAGTGGATTTCATTGTGATTCGCATGTTAGTTTGCTTCAAAGCTTTTGTGCAGCCTCGATAATAAAACAGAATTTCGTCAGCGTTTCCAGCCGACGTGACGGCATGGCAAACAATAAGACGGATGAACGTTGGCAATCTTGACAAATGCAAGAAACTCCGGTTCTCCACTTGCCTTATGCTTGCCGGAAAACGTTTGTCAAGCCAAACTGAAATATAGTAGCGTACCATCCAACAATATTTAATTGCTTCTTCTGCCAGAATGAATTACAGCTCTACCAGCGATAGCGTGTGATGTACCAATCGTCATACAGCAAGCAAAGCGAAGAAATTCCATTCTGCCTTAAGTTATTCTGCCTTGTTTCTTCACATACGTTCGTATCGTGTGTGCACGGCGAGGTACACGTAGAATAAAAAATTTCCAGCGTTTGCCTCGAAATTCCGATACGCGGGTGGTCCGACGTGAATTTTATGAGCGCGTCGACGGTTGTATCAGGCTTTTATCGCGTTCCTTTATTAGGCATTACATTTTGAAATGAGAACAATCGATCGATCGATATTGATTCGACGTGTCCAATCGCCGACGGCGTGCAATTCTTTGGCCGCATGTCGCGACGCGTGTTATAACTTTAATCAAACATCGAGTGCATATCGGAAACAATGGCCGCGCTTTAAACCACGTCAAACGTCGATCATTCCCGCTGGTGGGAATAATTCAAACGTCGGCACGGCGCTCCCGTCTAGCCGCACCTGTTCGACGATTATCGATTTTCGTAACGTTCCCGACGTTGGAATCCCGACGCGCGACGTCGTCGGGGAGACCTCGCACCGACCGCCACCCGTCTCTACTTGACGTAATATCGATTATCTGTCTCCGACTATGAATAATCGCGTCGAATTCGCGTATTACGTTCGAGACTTTCGGCGGAAGGTGAGGTCAACCGCGGACTTATACCGACCAAGGGATCGAATCCAACGCGAATTGTCGTCGGATCGTGCGAAACTGGAAGTAGTATCTGATGTGAGAATACGGAATATCCTAGGAGGAAGCTGTCGATAACTCGGATATGGAATTTCGCGGACAAATCGCGGGCATAAATCATGTTCAAGGAGCACTTGTAGTAGTGACAGTAACTTATCTGGGAGATGACATTTTTCAGTTTTGTATTTTTTTTCTCTTGATAAGTTATGAAATATAAATCACCATTGTTCTTATCGAATTATATAATATATAAAAGTATTTTTTGATATGATAATATATAAAACTATTTTTTGACAATTATTTGATACGAATCATCGCATAAAAATTTAAATCTGGTTTCTCTTTCTCTCTTCATATATATATATATATATAAAGAGCGAGAACTTATTCAGTTTGTATTTTCTTTAAATATGTGAAATATATATGATCGTGTTTTAAATATAATTCAATTAAATTGAATTATATTAATTTGGATTTTATCGATGAATATTTCAAAAGTTATAAAACTGAGAATAACTGTTATATTAAATATATATCATGAAATAAAAACAAATATATAGTGAGAAATAATTCCTAGCTGCTATATAAATATTGTATAAAAAGTTTCAGTGATACGTGCAGTGCAGATTAAAATGTATTGTTTTAAAAACACTATCAATTATCGAGGAATATATATTTATATTATTCATAGAGAGAAGGGAGAGACCATTATATTGTAAGTATTCGACGTCGTATATCAAAACCCAATATCAAAGTAAAGCAATAAGTTCTAACGAGTTAAAAATTGTAGTCTTACAGTTCAGATAATGGAAAAGAACTTTAGGGGAAACTATATAAAATCAACATCAATATGGCAAAATATATTCGATAGGAATTTTACTTCATGGAATAAACTCGATGTACGAGATGAAGTGTGTTTTCAACAGAAAATAGAAAATGCGATAAATACATCTAATAGATCTAAAATATATATCCATATTATTGTTCCGCTTTTTATTTTTATTACTACAACTTTATTTTTATTTTATTTTAATATATTCTTGAGCAAAAATATTAATGCTATACATGAACCGCAGTTTTTAAATATATGAATATATATAAATAGTTGTAATGCGCATTAAACAGAGAGAAAGAAAAAGAAATACTTAGAATGTTTTAAAAGAGACCATTACATTATATCTGTACCAGTAAAAAATTTAAAACAAAATTTATGTTATAACCAAAATATGCTAAAATTTAAATAAATGTCCATGATATATATAAAGTTGCGCTTTTAGATTATTAATACACATTACAGTTTATAAAAAAAATGTCATATCTCTTTTTATCGAGAACAATCTATTTTCTATACATATATATATACATGTATATTTACCATTTTTTTATTGCGTATTATTTGATCAGAGTTTCACGTATGATGTAGAGCTATTAAATTTATACAAAACCACACTTGCATCAAAATATGGGACATTCAATCTCATGTTATAAAAAATAATGAAAAAATATGTATATAAAAATCACGCTTTTTTCGCGTTTCGGTTTATTTCGTTTTTGAGATTATTTTTCGTCATCTATGGAAGTTCTATTTTTAGTTATTTGCATGATTATTATTGAAGTTTTCATCAAGTTTTATATGGCTTTATAATTTAACAATATTTTATGTCGCTGGGACAAAATTTTCTGAACAAGAGAAATGTTCAGAAATAGATGTCGAAATGTAAACGTCCGACAGAATTCGATTCTCTCATCCCAGTACGACACAATTTTCTCACCAATCGCAATCACCGACTACCGGTGGCGATGAATTCATCGAGATCGGTCGAACATGTCCCGTTCTTCGCGCTCGCTTTTCTGAATCGAGATTACAGCTGCTTTTCATGCCATTGGATAAAGACAAAGAGCGCGTGGCGGTGAAAAAAAGATGGGATAGCCGCGGATCGCGCGGAATCTCGGCGCCAAACGTAGCTGGAGACATCGATTCGCACTGGCTTGATATTCGACAAAAGGTGAGGAATTCCTTACCGTCGCTTTTAACCGTCGTTCATCGTACACAATTGGCGGTTGCTCGTCTCTCCATCTCTTCGGTGGGAAAGAAGGGCCCTGAAACTGTAAAGAATGTCGTGTTCCTGGCAATCGCCCGAATATTTTCGTGTATATAGAGACGCCGAGGTTCAAACGTCGGAAAAGTGGCATTCGAGTTATTCCAATATTCAGAGATAGATGTATATATAACTGCATCTTGTTCTTCCTTTCTCCCCTCTTCCCTCGCTCTTTCCAGCGTTTACCTCCTCTCTTTTTCTCCCAGTTTCACTCTCACTACTTGTGGTTCTTTTCTCGTTCTACCGGTACTCGGGGTTATCCTTTACATTCAACGGCTACGTCTTTATCTGGAGTTGCTACGCAACTTTTCTCATGTCTTTATCTACCGGGAAGCAGTCTCGTCTAGAGCGTTTTTATTGTGTTCGACCTCCGGACCTGAAGAACTCGAGCACTCACCGCACGTTCTATCGGGATTCATATGGGTATGTCTAAGTGGCAGAATAATATTTTCCATCCACGAGCGAAATCTTTATCTCAATACTCGGAGTACGTATCAGCTTGATACGTATATTTTATCCACTACCGTAGGTTTATTCTGTCTATACTTGGCCGATTCGACTTTCTCCATTCAACGTAGAATTGATTTAAAATTTTACAATTGATTTGATAACATTTTTGATTGCCAAAAAAATGTCATGCGGAGAAATTTATAAATTTGTGGTAAATGTTTATTTTAGACTATATAACTTTAATTATATTATATTTATATTTTATTATATTTTAAGAGTCACTAGGATATATAATAAAAGATAATAAAATTTTAATTGCAAAGTTAAAGTTGTAAAATTGCGTACAAGTTATTACTTATTACCTGCTTTGTGTACAAATATAAATCTTCTTTGTTATCGAGCTTTTGAAAAGCTAAACGAGTATTTGTAGCTTGATCTAACAAAACCATTTTATATTCCACTTACGGTAAATCATCAGCGAGTTATAGCACGTAAACCTCTCGGTTCTTTATCACCTATAAGCACGCAGATTTGTTTTGACAGTGAAATATCGTTATGACATCGTGACGACTAGTTGTTTCGCAGTCTTTTTCATAAATCAGGTTTCTGATCGCCACCTTAGCTTCGAATCAGCTATTCTCTACTCAGCCCGTTTACGAGTGATCGAAGGCAAATCTCGATGATGTCCGGTGAAATGATCGAGAGGGATAAAACACCTTTTGAAGGAAAAGACGGAAAGCTCTTCAGCTACCTTTCACGATTATTAGAACGATTCGTCATCCAGATGTCCTACGCGATCGTTGGTCCGTCTTTGCCGTTTGCAGAGATTTCTGCATATACATATAACCCTTCAGTCATATCGAATATTTTTACATTTACGTTTTATATCTTTTGCCGCTTTTTTTTTTTAGACATGCCTCGCTGTATTCATTTATATTATTTTTCTTGTTATAATAAAGATGAATACAGCACATTTTTATTAATTCTATTACAATATATAAGTTAGTTTTATGTAAATTTTATTTTATGATTCTTAATGCAATTAATTTAAAAAATCAAATAAAAAATAAAATAATGTGAAAAAGAAAACTCTTTGACAAAAATATTTAGATAAAATGTAACTCGAGAGTTGATCTAATTATTATGATGGATATTAAATTAATTTTATTACTAAGATCAATCGACAATAAATGATTTGAAAATGTAAATTTGTCCGTCTCATTGCAAGCTACGTGTGCCTGTCATCGCAAAGTCCGGATGATATTTTAGAGAGATGCACTCACCCCCCTCGCAGTATATCTATGATCTCTTTTCACAGTTCACGTTACCCGTTCTTATTCCCTTTCCTTTGCACTTGCCAATTTTGATCCTATATAGACGCCCCTTCTTCGTAGTGCGACGGAATAATTTAAAAGCTCATTAGCTCTGCCATTTCTTAAGTTCGGAATAAAGTTGGTGGTAGGTCTTGAGAGTGTAGATTCCACCTTCTCGATCTCTTACCCGACGTACTTTCTCTTCCTTCCTTACGATCGAACTACCTCAGAATCTAGCCGGGGGATGGTGGTGGTCGTGTCGGTGGCGACGCTGATGGTGATGGCGGTAGGAGTGGCTCGCGAAGATCGAATAGTGTAGGAAAGGGAGCGTTGGGTGAGAGGGGGAGGGGAGGGAGGTTGGGGCTTCGGGGGACTTGGTCCTGGTTATATAGCCGTAGCCTGGTCTCCACCACATTGGTTTGTCGAGCCATTAATCGGAACAGCTTTATACCCGGAGATTTATATTGGATTAGGTTGGGGGGTTGTGGTGCTGGTTTAGTTTGAAGGTCCCCTCTTGCTTCTTCCCTCCCACCTTTGGTTAACTGTCGTCTCACCTTAATGAACGTCATCCTGCAGAATTCCTCTTATTTCTTCATTCTCCTTTTATCGTGGTTTATTAGCAACAACATTATATCGAGATAATAATGAAAAAAAATGGATATGCTTTTGCTCTCTTTGCATATGGTTATTCTCATTCACTTACACACTCTTGGATAAATTGCGTAATAATTCACTTGTCCTCTCTGAATCGATACATGATTAAAATAGTGTTTATTTGTTAGTTTAGCTTTGATATATTGAAACTAAAATTATAGCTTATTATAATAGTATAAAATAATTAATACGAGAATTAAAATTATATTTTGCTTATTAATTGGTTGCATTGACTCGAATGTCTATTTTTGAACTTGCTCGTTATTCTGACAATATCTAAGTTTGCGCGCATTTGCCAGTACCTTCAGAAAATCAATACTTGATCGCGTATTTAAGAATATCTTATCTTTATATGGCATAAATGTGAAAATAATCTGCCAACGAAAGGCATCCTTAACATACATACAATTATTTTAAATAAAAGAGAGAAAGAAAGAGATTCTTTGCTAAAGATAAGAATATATTGTAAATGATATATAATAGTACGTTTTCTTTGTTGTTCATCTTTTACTTCGCTTTGGTTTACTATATACAATAAAATTTTAATGCATCTCTTGGGACAAAATCGTGAATTCGTATTGGCATCTTTTAGAAAATAGGATTTAATAAATCCAAAGATGAAAGGAAACTCCTCATATCGAAGAAGCGTCGAAGCTTCTCATGGGATGATGTTTGATGCATTACAGCGGATCAGAGTTCGCTGAACAAACTATTTCGCTTCTTAAAGTCCCTTGAGGAGTTCTCATGATTTATCGATAGGTCAATAACGAACTGAGCGATATTTTTTTATACGGACGAAAAATCATTTTAAAAATATTGTGTTATAAAAATGAGAGAAAGATACGTTATGAAAAGGAAAAAGATTTCTCAAGTGTTGCATATGATATATACGCAGAAACATCATTTTACTTTTGTTCTTCATCTAGATTTATTTTCTCCTTTACGGCGATTTTATTGGAAATAAAAATATAAAGCAATAGAGAGAATATTATGAAAATTATCACAGTAATATTTCATGTTATCAACTTGATGGGAGAATATTGCGTTTGTTGTGAAAATCAAGAATTATATTCCGAATATAATAGCTCACATATAATACATGACGTACGCGTAATCAGCGCAGTAATGTTGTATATTAAATTATATTATGCATGAAATACTACTAACGCATATCTGACCAAAGTCAGATCTCATCTTCTCGTGAATTATGGAAGCTGGGTCATGCGCGGGTGCGGAACTTTACGACGGATTAGTTAACCCTTAACCACTGATGAACGGCTTCGTGAAGGCAGCTCCAGTCGAGGATTCCTATTATTCCATACGTGGGAATCTTATAGCTTCATTTCTCGAATTACTCTCGAGCGGCGACCTCAGTATCCATTCTTGCTCGAACTAATCTCCGTTTGGCGTGTAATAATATTTCAATAAATTTAGATACTTACGGGTTACGATATAATGTGTAATGGTGCAATATATTACAAGATCGATACGAAATTTACATTTCTTGTGGATATGAACCTGGCAGAATCGTTAAGTCAATCGATATAAAAACAATTTTTTAACTCTTTGTGGAAAATGGGACGACAAAATAATTTGAAAAAACTTATTCAATATTATCTTCAACACAAAGTGATCGTATTTTTTACTTGTTTTTTAAAAGCATTTAATAATAGTTATCAACGTTATGATTGCAACAAATCATACGGAAGATAGATGTCCAAGCGTCAGAATCTGCTTCGTGAAAAAAAGCTACGAGGCGAAGCGTATTATATATGTAGCGCATAGAACTTTATGGCAGACTAGTTAACTCTGTTTCTACTTTTAGCCAACGGACATCGTGATGTATAGTCTGTGTAATCCGCGCCAATTTTATTCTCGGAAAGTAATATAGCTATGCGTATTTCTTTTCTCGCAATCCTCATTTTTCAAGCGATAAAAAAAGCAGAAAGCAAAAACGAAAAAAATACCATGTAGCTAAGTTTTCGATCGATTCAATTGTCATTTTGCAGAAATTACACGTAATTTCATTTATAGTTGTTTATAATGTCGGAAATTTGAAACAGCAAATTATTAATGATAATATAGTAATTTTTTTTTTATTCTAATATATTAGGTAATGAAAAAAGATCTTTGTGCGGTTAATGACATAAGCAAACGTGTTGAATAATACGTCAATAGGAAAAGCATTAAAAGCATTAAATTAAAATTATTCTGTCCATTGATCACAGTGCAGTTTTTGACGACGACTCATTGATTTTACAATGTTGATTATGCGGTAGTTGAGGGTAGGTTTAAATTTCACGCTTCGCTGGTGAACCTCGAGGTACGATAAGGTTACCTCGGCAGGCGCCTTAAGCTACTATTGAGTACACGAGGTTTAGCGGTTTCCTTCCACGCGAGCAAGAAATTCCACTTCCGTGCTCCAGCGAGAATATTAGGTATTTTGTCTTTGACGTTAAACGTGACGCGCGCTTCAGAAATCATGGTCGCCTATCATAGATAGTCAAAATGCATCACCGGTGTGAAGTTAGCACCGCATTTTCAAAAATCGAAAGTTTTATAGAGAGTTCTATTTGCACCCCAAATAGTTCTATAGTTCCTGATAGGTTTTAGAAATAGTTCCGGCAAAAAACCTAAAAAAATTGCATTTTGAAAATATGAGGTGCCAACTTCCCGTGGCACCGCAAAATGCGAAAAATGCCATTTAAATCGTCGTATCCTATAGTTCTCGAAGAGTTCTACAGTTCCTGATAGATTTTAGTAATAGTTCCGGCCTCTAAATATTTTTAAACAATTTTTGAATCTCAGAGCTGGCACCTCATCTTCCGCTAAAAGTGGCCAGAACTTTTTCATCTTTGGTTTTACAGCTTCGGACGTTCATAATAATCGATAGAACTCTTCGGAACTCTTAGAAAATTTCAAAGTCCCGAGAGGTAAAATTTTTTGGGGGATTTCGGAGTTCTGATGACAGTTCCGTTTGCACCCCGAAGAGTTCTATCGATTATTATTAACGTCTGGAGCTGTAAAACCAAAGATAAAAAAGTTCTGGCCACTTTTAGTTATACGCTCTTAGAAAATTTCGAAGTCCCGAGGGGTAAAATTTTTGGGGATTTCGGAGTTCTGATGACAGTTCCGTTTGCACCCCGAAGAGTTCTATCGATTATTATCAACGTTCGAAGCTGTAAAACCAAAGATGAAAAAGTTCTGGACACTTTTAGTTATACGCTCTTAGAAAATTTCTAAGTCCCAAGGGGTAAAATTTTTTTGGGGATTTCGGAGTTCTGATGACAGTTCCGTTTGCACCCCGAAGAGTTCTATCGATTATTATCAACGTCCGAAGCTGTAAAACCAAAGATGAAAAAGTTCTGGCCACTTTTAGTTATACGCTCTTAGAAAATTTCAAAGTCCCGAGGGGTAAAATTTTTTTGGGGATTTCGGAGTTCTGATGACAGTTCCGTTTGCACCCCGAAGAGTTCTATCGATTATTATTAACGTCCGGAGCTGTAAAACCAAAGATGAAAAAGTTCTGGCCACTTTTAGCGGAAGATGAGGTGCCAGCTCTGAGATTCAAAAATTGTTTAAAAATATTTAGAGGCCGAAACTATTACTAAAATCTATCAGGAACTGTAGAACTCTTCGAGAACTATAGGATACGACGATTTAAATGGCATTTTTCGCATTTTGCGGTGCCACGGGAAGTTGGCACCTCATATTTTCAAAATGCAATTTTTTTAGGTTTTTTGCCGGAACTATTTCTAAAACCTATCAGGAACTATAGAACTATTTGGGGTGCAAATAGAACTCTCTATAAAACTTTCGATTTTTGAAAATGCGGTGCTAACTTCACACCGGTAAATGCATCGGCATTTTCGAACGCCGGAGCGAACCGGCTCTCTTTCTGAACGAGAAAAAATAGTGACAAGCGAAGGGTGAGAGGGTAAACAAAACGAATGCGCAGTGCCGTGCTATTCGCGAGTTTATTCTCGACGATTCCCACGAGTGACATAGCAATCGATACGTACGAGCTACGATCTGGCATTTTTCGCTTGTACACGGTATCTCCCACGTTCCCGACAAATTACAATCGCGTGTGCAGTAGTTGTATTGCTTCGACCGTCGATAGTTCTGTTATACGTATCTATCTCCGTATTATCTAACGTAACAAATAAAAAAGGGTCCAAGTAAAAATATAACAAATGAGAAAATATAATTGAGAGAAGAAAAGAATCAACATAATTATGTCTAATGACATGTTCTTATATCGTAATAAAAAAACTCAAATAGAAATTTGAGAAGAATGGAAAATATTAAATATCTTTAATATTTGAAGCAATTTACTGTTGAATCTGCTATATTTCTTTAACTTATGTACAAATGTTCGTTACACGTCGTATAAACGTCAGGGAAGAATGATGAGACGCAGAAGAGCTTAATGACCGTACAGATCGCGTGTGCGAGCTGCAATACGGGTCGCTGATATTGTACATCAAAAGTGTAAACGCCAACTTATATAACGATTGTTTACTGAAAGAGGAGTAAGGGCTGAAAATGGGAGATAAGTTCCATAGAATGCAAGATAACAGAATGAAACAAACGCCTAAACATTGATGCTGAGACTGTACAAGGAGTTTAATGAGTATGTAGATAGCGATAAGCCGAGCTAACTCTACTTGACGTTACGATGTCATCTAATCCACTCACACATGCTTGTCCTCCATGCTCTTGTGCTTTATTACTAATCGTGCTGAAAAACCTGTCCGAGAAAAGTGTCGGACAAGTATCGTTGCTCGTGTTTTATGGATGATTATACGTGTACTTAAAATCTAATAATATTCTTGGATAATGTTTTTTACCCTCTTTGATGTTCACGTAGCATGAGGAAATTAGAATCATGTGCAACGACGCATTAATTGATGTAAATCTTGTAACGTAAATGTCAAAAGTGAAATTAAAGCTAAAGGAATCATGTTGTAAGATAAAATTTTTGCATATTCTACAACACCGATACATTGCACGAATTAAATTATTTATTGCATCTAATAAACATTTAAAAATACAACAAATCTCTTTATAAAATAGATTAAATAAAAATAAATACTTTAAACGAAATTTTGCAGAGTTATTTGTATTATCATTTAGTTGTTAATATATCATGATTAAAATGAAAAATTTCTTATCGATAGATTCGAATGTAAAACACTCTGTTATTGGCTCTCTTATTATACGATTAATTATTTCCGAGCGTTTTAATATTATTCACACTAAATTAGTATCTTTATGCTCTGGAGTGCACTTTGATCATTTGAATATACCACTAAATAAACAAATCGCGTTTCTCTTCTCCAGTATAGCTTGCAGTAAGATACCGCGGAATATGTTTCGCGTAATAAAAGTAGCATCTGCATGAATTCATAAGACGATGGACCGGACTAAGTACAACCGACGTAATATCCGAAGCTCTTGCCCCTTGAGAGGCAGACGGCAGTCACGAAGCTATTTTGCATTATTACGAACAGTTATTCCTCCGCGAAGCCTCGGAGAAGGAGAAGAAGCGCAGCTTCCTCGCGAGAGGCGAAACGGGCGTTATGACTCGAGGTAACCGTCTGACAGTTGACTCTTTAGCTTCTCTTCTCGGCTGTCTCTTTCTATCTCGTCGGCCTGAGTGACTTGGTCGGCATTTGTGAGAGCCCGGCCGGGTCTAACCCAGATACAACACAGCTAAGTAGGATGGTGAAGGGCGGATGGCAAGTTTCCGGGTTCCTTGGACATATTTCGTTGAGAAAGTTTCAATTTAGCAGATGTTCGTGTACTTTGTCGATCTATTCTTTTCGCTTATCGTAAAAAAAAGAAAGTAACTTTGTGTCTAAAGTAATATATCATCTTTTGCTATAATCATCATTAATCCTCGCGTAGCAACGATATTGAGGGTTTTTTTTATTTTCCGATTTCCCGTCTGGTGCTCTTTACTCGGCCTTCCCGTTCGGTAACCCCTTCTGCTTTCTTCTTTCCGGTTCATCCAACTTGCTATCCTTATCTCACTAAGTCGACTTCTGCACGAAATGGACCTGCCCCATTTACCAGTGGCACGGAGCCGAAATGAACCTGTTACATTGAACACCGCGCTCCTACCAGTCCTGGATTCTCGTTATATTCTCCGTGCACTTTGTAGTACAGCGGTCTAGCGATTATTCGATGAACTTAGCCTGATAATCCGGTCTCTCCCGTAGCCTATACTTTAGAATATAGTTTCTTGATTCGTCGAACGTGGCGATTGTAATCGAGCGAATTGTATTGCAGAGATTATTTCGGAATTACTTGCGTTACCATGCGCGTCGAGCTCGCATACAAAATTTTGAAAATCTGCTTCAAGTCGGCCGCGCAAATATCGCGCGAATTTATAACCCGACTCCTTTTTTGGTTTACACAAATTTCGAGATAATTAGTGTTAGTGTTGCGCAATAACACATTTGCGCGGAATATGCAAAATACGTCGGATTACTTTGACGATCTCGTGCATTTTGCATTTAACGGCTTGGTATCACGTGACAGGTTAATTAAATCTTTGTAGTCAGATCCATAAGTCGGAATTTCATAGAACGGAGGAAATTCTAATTAGTGTTTGTACGAGGGGCGGAACGCCGTGGAAATGTTATGACGCTTTTGCGCGTGCAGAGTGCGGTATATACGCTTTAGGCATCGTATTTGTTTGCACGTCAGACAAAGGTCATTCCCATAGAGTTTATGTATATTCGTAGCAAGATAGAGAGAGAGAGAGAGAAAAGGAAAATACAAGCGCCGCGGGAAGATGCACGGCAGCGGCGCGGAGGCGGGAGGACGAATAGAGAAACACATGGAAGTGCGACAATATTACCCCTCTCCCTCTCCCTCTTCCCCTCATACTTCAGTTAGCTTGCATTATAAGCCAGAAATTTAGTGCTACCTTGGGATCAACTACTCTCGAGAAAGGCCGCGCCACTTCCTAGCAACGACCCTAATAACGCCATTAGATACATCGCGAATCCCTAATCTGAGGATAGAAACTTGCATAATTTTCGTTTTGCTTCAAGTTCGCGACTTCAAACTCGAGTATCGAAACTCTTGACATTACGGTGTCGTTACGCGCGCATCGTGTACGGGTTAATGCGATCACTCCTCCGTCACCGTCATAAATTTCGCTCAAATAAACGCGTATTAATATCGCCTGTACGCGAGTTGTCACGTGCCTGGAGCGCTAGACGCAAGACATTTCATTAGCGCGAACGCGATGCTGCTCGATTTTAGCTAAAGAGAGCGGTAAGATCTTGTTGATGGCACTCCAGGCTCGGGTTACCGCCTGTTCGTCTTTAAGCATGAGATATCGATATCCATCGCACCCCGATATGAAAGCACCGTCCGCGGTAATTACTTTATCGATACGGCACGATACATCTACGATTTTTCTCAATTTCTTCTTTTATACTCCCAAGAGCCATAAAATCTTTCCAGCCAGAGATCAGAAGATTTATTTATAGACTTGCTATTGAAGACATAAGTTTGTCAGACAGGAAAGGATTTAAAGAACAAAAGGCGGCAAACGTCTATAGTCTATATCTTCTGGGAACAGATGCGTCTAACATAAGGGAAGAGCCGCGCGAGATGCCGATGTCTACGTGTGCGCACAAACTTATACGCGTGTATATATAATATTACTGACACTATCCACGCCACGCTTCGGTAAATCACAAGGGACGGACGACGCTCTCGGCGAACTTTGGCACGAGATCTCCACTCGTTTCCTGCTTACGCCCTCGTTGCCACATATCCGTGTTCTATTCTATTAGATTCATATCTTCTTTCTCGCATATTAGGCAGACAGTAGAGTCTTTTTTCATTCAATCATATCATAATATCGCGGAATTCGCATGCAGATAGTCTACCTCTCACCTTTATTCGCATTTTTTATAGATGGAAATCAATTTTGACGAAAAAATGCGGAAGGATTTATTAAAAATTAATTGCCGATTGTCAAATCCGATCTCCGCGCTCTATGCAAATTTTGCGCGATATTTAACAGGTATTGTTTTCATAAGAGATCTACTTGGGCGTTCTGGATATTCAGAATAGTCATTTTATTCGTGCGCCACGTTTTACTGCCAGCGCAGCTGGCGTCATTGCTTCGCTCTCCGTACCTTCCCAAGTTCGTTTCCTTCCATTTGCCTATCTATCTCCCGTTCTTTCTCATCCAACGGACGTGAATAAGTGGATGCGATTCAGGAAAGTTCTTCATTGGACGGCTCATCGCTGATTGAGATTCTTCATCGCGTTAATACCTGCTTGAGAACGATCGCAAGAAACCGATAATCGTCCACACCATCATTTCGTTTAAAATTACATAGTTACACGTCGAAATTCTAGCGACCGGAAGGAGAAAAAAGGAAGCTTATAAATTTATTCATTTTTAGCCGAAGATGAATGCTCTTAAACCAATGTGCCAAAGTAAACATTTTGTCATCAAAGGACAGGTTAATTCACTTTAACTTTCTTGTGTTACTGTCGCTCAATCCAGCGCAACAACAGAAGGTTAAACAGAAAGTTTTATGCAATGAAAGCGAAAAAAAGAATTTTTTTTTTTTTTATTTCCATTTTTTACATTATGTCCACGAGATGTTATAATTGGTTAATCGACTACTCGGCGAACGACAATTAGTTACACATCATTAAACTTGTTAAATGGAAATGTCATAAGAAAAAAAATGGAAATGTCATAAAAAAAGAAATAAAAGCTAGAATAAATCTATTGTTATATTTTATATTTACTTTGTTGAAATAATTTTATAGTGAAGTGCAATATATAATCAAGCTAAAACAAAATATTAAAAATAATAATCATTCGTTTAAAGTACAATTGTATCAAAATATATGTATTAGGTGATTTTAAAAAATTATTTTAAGGTAAAAGAATGATTTTTGTATGCAAACACACATGAAAAGCTTAAAACAAAAGTATAAGCGTTTGCTTCTCTCTCTCTCTCTCTCTCGCTCTCTCTCTTTTAATTTTGCGTATATAGGTCAGAAAGTATTCGACGTTTGTTCTAATCCTGGGCATACTAATAGCGTCATTGCGTCTCACGATGCATCCCTGAATACTCGTCCTTTCACCCTCTAATCTCTTTTCCACCCAAGTTCTGTCTCGCTCCGAGAATGAATAAGTGGACGCGATTCAAGAAACTTTCCCACTAGGTTAGCTGCGTCTGATTGAGATTCCTCGTCGCACTAATTTCTCCTTATGAATGACCGTAGGGAAACCGGTAACGATTGCATCTTCCAGCTAGTAGGTATTAATCACGTCATTACAGATCGATTTTACTTTGTTTGTCTAATATGAATTTGCAAAATAATGAAAACTCAATGTTTTTTATATTGATGCATAAAAGGATCGCGAGCAGCAATATCATTAACATAGAAAAATAAGATTTAATTATACTCTTTTTATAATTATTTTTATCAAGATTGAATTGAGGTCATAATATAAAAGTAAAATATCATTATTTAAACATTGCGCGAGGCAGGAAATTGTACGGCTGTCGAAATAGTGTAGTGAGCTTTTATTTAAAACGAAAATTGGATTCTATATGAGAATATCCATGCGAGAGCAATTTTTGTCTCTCTTACTGTTATAAAAATTTGAACGTACTTTCCATAGAAAACGATTCATCTTTCTCGTGTAAAAGTAAATTTCTCGTAATATCTTGTAATATCGAAGACTCGCAATTAGCGTATAATGCCAGCAGCTACCGTGAACGAGCTTTCGGGTGTTATTTCGCGTTTCACCGCAGATTGCGCAAAACCGTATAATGAACGGACGCGTACGGGCGCAAAACGATGGATTTGCGGATATCTAATTGAGCTAAAGGTAACGTCGATCGCCAACGGGAATTTATGTGTGCGAAACGCATGTTGCACTGATAGGGTAGCTGCAGGCGGGAATACCTTAATGGGAGTATCGCTCGATGCGGTAACGCAACGGAATTTTCAAATTTGCCCCCCGGGATGATAACTGCCGCTTTTACAGAGTGAGATATTGCCGCGGTACGCTTTAGATTGTATCTACATTTCGACAAACTATGTTTTGAAAATTAAATGCCGCGATCTATACATTTTGCTACGCCCGAAAAATTTATTCATGAAAGAATTCGAAAATTTTAAATGCTCGCCAAAAAAGTATGGAAATGTTAAACTCTCGATCGGAACGATCTATTTTACATCCAATCGTTTTTTTTTTTCAGATTTTTATCACCTTTCGCGCGACGTGTATTTGCCTTCAATTGTACATTGAATTTTGTTCTCTGATTTATCTGGCACATTCTAATTCACAATCTGTATTCGCAATTTAATTGTCACTAGAGAGAAATCGGATATTAATAACTCACAGCTCTCGCTGCAAGAGTTCTGCAGAAATAGGTACATCGCGCGACATTTCCGTTGTGCTCTGACCCGATTAATAGCACTCATGCTTTTTCCCATCGGAGAATATCGATAATCGGCTCTCTCTCTCTCTCTCTCTCTCTCTCGAAGAAGAAGAAGAAGTCTCTACTAATTTTCTTCGAAATACACTCCTCCTTTTTCCCTCCCCGACTGTATGGTATCGCCTAGCTATAGATAAGTGAGTAAAACGCCGGTGGGACTCGATAAGAAGCGAACTTGCGGGAAGAATGCTCGTTAACGATTTTACGAGCCGATACGCGAGGACGGAAAGAGGGCAACGGCGTTATTGCATAATAATCTGCAGCACACACCCCCGTGGCGCGAGAATATCGGAAGGGGCTGTTTGCGATCGAGCCGCCCTACTCGTCCCGCATTCACACGCACGGACGCCAACAAAGGATACTACGCGCGATGCGGTTTTGTGTGCGGTATCCATCGGTCGGTCAGCGTAATAACTTATCAGATCAATTATAGTTATTACTTTATTCCGCCTCGACGCTTCAGAACTTCACGCCGCGCTGAGCCAGCTCGTTATTCCTGCAATTTTGCGGCCCGAGCGAAAAGCGTTGCTCCGTAAAGCCCGGGTTGAAGTGTGTACGCGCGCAAAAAAACAAATAGTACAGAAAAAAAAATTGTGAGAACGTTTTTCATCTCGAGCATCGTCAAGCCGCGGATAGGAACAATTGCGCTATTTGTTTTTTATCTACCGAAACTATCGTAACATTTATTGAAGATGACGTAAAATTTTTAGAGTAAAATGTGTTGATAAAAAAGCGCTCTTTAATCAATTAAAATTTTTCGAATTGAACCGTTAAATGACTGTGATAGCATGAAAATAAAAAAGATCTCAATTAAAGGTACTGGAAATGTCTATAGAGATAATGGATATTGTCTTTTTACCTTTTCTATCAATCTATGTTCTGTGCCTGAATCAGATGAGAAGTCCTCGTTAATTCAAGATTTCGAGGACTCTGTGAATGAAGTCCGTCTAACGACGACGACGACGCGAGAGTGTCAGTTAACGGAAACGATGGTACTCGAAATCGTCCGTGTACTCTTCGAGAACTCCACTAGTCCTTTTATAGTACCGCCCAAGTATTTGACAAACGAGCGACTCCTTGATCCTTCCACTGACGTGGCCGCCAAGAGTACCAAAGCCGCTTCAGCCATTTTCCGTTTTGTCCCCGAGGAAAGAAGTCCCTGAATGCAGTGATATAAATAGACTATCAACAGACAATACCGCTTTAATCTTTAAAAAACGCGTTAAGAGAAAGATGTCGATATCTTTTTTTAGTTATTTAAATTATTTATTGCAAAATTAGCTACCAAGACGATTAAGTGAAAAAAAATGATATAAAATCTCATATAAATATAAATATCCCAATACATTTGTCATAAATATTAGTATTTTATTTTTGAAGAAACGTTACGTGGTGCAATTAAGATGTTAATCCGTTAAAATTAAAACGAAGTTGCGCTTTCAATAAATACTTATACTGGTATTTCTGGGGACACGTAAAAGCTCAAAGCGCGCTTACGATCGTAAATACATCCGGGGCTCTTTTTCATTTGGTGGATCGTCGGAAAACCGTCCCGATGAAACGACGTTGTAACGGCTACACAAACCATTCCTCACTCAGCGCCGCAATCGAATCCTCCCGACATTTATTTTCACTCTCTGATTCGCGCACTCACGCACGCCGGTGCACTTCCTCCGCTCGTGCATTTCCGCCTACGATGCAAACGAGTCACTAAGGCCGATTTACATTTCCATTAGCTACCTTTCCCCTCGTTGCGCGCCGATAAATCTGAACACTCCAGCGTGTGTAGATGCGTTCAGAAAATTCAGAGGGGGCTTATCCTCGAATGTAGTGTGTTCTCTGAGCCGGCCTTTACGGCTCTTCACGTCCACCTCCGAAATTGCCGAACGTAGAAATGTGCAGTTTGTCCCATAGTCGTAATCTATCACTCGCGCTCGAAATATTTTCTTCAATTTTCCATAGATACATCGAGCTATCTTTGCAATCTCGAGGATTATCTAAGATATCCGAAAGAAATTTGTATTTTGCTTATTTATGACATCTTGGTCGCATTTATATTTAAACTTGCGCGAAAATAATTTTATAAATAATATCGACAAATCTAATAAATTATATGTGTCTTCTTTACGTATTTAACGATATGATTTATTTATTCAGCAGCAGTTGTGTCATATTACAGCGATATTTTTGTAGTTGAAAAAGAAAGTTGAAATATAATTACATTTTAATTATAAATACAACTGAGCTCGGAATTATCGATTATTGAAAAAATAATGCGCGAGCATAAAGCAAAAAGAAATCATCACAAAACGATCCGGAACTCCTCAAAGCGTGCGCTGCAACTGTCGTGTTTATTAAGACTTATTATTACGGTCGGAGCGAGTTCCAACATCCTTTTCACTGCAAGGATACCGTCCCTGTACCGACGCCAGCCGTGGACTTAATTGTTATAAATTGCCCCATTGGTTCGCGAAATGATTTACCGGCTCCCTTCGCATAAATTGCAACAAAGACTTTCGTTAAGAGAGTGATTTACGAGCCCGTAACATCATGCCGCGGTTTCATGCACGTCCGCCGTCTTTTTCCCGCGCGCTTCCTGCTTTCCGCGGAATTATCGTTCAATTTTACGCTCTCCGAACGCGACATCATATATTCGTTTCACGCGAATCCGGGTAATGGTCTGTTCGAGTATTCGCATTATTTTCGAAACGCGCGCGTCTGCAGCTACTAGGTATTATGAAGATTGATCACCGTTATGTACTTCTTTTTGAGTGAACATCCGCCCTTGGGAACACAACGCTTTTACCTTATTTCCCAATGCTGCAATTTAGTGGAAATGAAAGCAATACTCTAATATATAGCACGTGCTGCGAGCTCTGTTTCACGAGAATGATCCTCAAAGTTTGTGTTAGTTTTTACAACTTTCGTCGTACAAAGGTGCCGGCGAAATTGTCCATGGCTATACCGGTGCTGGAAATAAATTTGCGCGCGCTACTAAAGAAAAAAATATCCTTCGGTAATCAAGTCAAGCATCGTTCTCCGAAAGGCTGCTACTTTGAAGTCTGGCTTTTGCAATATAATAGAAAAATATAAGCAGCTTACGCACACGCGGAGGGAGAGAGAGAGAGAGAGAGAGAGGAGCGAGCACTGTGCGATGACCTCAACTTTTACGATATCACGAGATCGTCTCACCATCTCGTTTGTTGTTCGAGAGTCGATTTAAGAGAATCGCTTCTACTTCTCTTCGGAATCTACTCTCTGCGATAAATTCTCATCGCGATCGAAACAGTTTATATACATGCGTGAAAATCGGCTTGTAAGAAAGTCGTGACGTGCGGATCGTTAAATGAGCTCGTGATTACGAAACTGGTCGCGGACAACGGCATAAAGGATGAAGAAAACTGACGGGAAAATGGGATGGGTAGGAAGAGCAGGTTAATCTCAAAGATGTCTAGCATGATTCTGAGGATGGAGGTTTATTGCGTCGTAAGGTACGGCCACGGTATACGGGACTGAATCCAACCTCTGGAGTTTCGCTCAGCCCAAGCACGGGATTTCGGTGGTCCTTCCTTGTAGCTTTTTATGTTCCTGTCGGATGTATTGCCGGTACGCACACCACCGCAAGGTAATCTTTCGATCACGAGGATACACGGAATGAAAATTTCTCTAGCCGCGCCGGCGCCGGGAGGAAAATCCCAGCTTTGCACGCGTCACGCGTCTTGCTTAGCGTCTATACCTTCTAACCCGAGGCGCTCCGACTTTGAAAAACGAGTCTTCGACGGATCGACTTTTAAAGTATACGACGGGGAAAAAAATATTCGCCGAATCTCGGGAAGAGTTTGCACAAACTCACGAAACGACGGCAATTTAATATTTTCGTCTTTTATTAGAAAAATATTTCATTATTTAATTTTCAAAGTTTGCCATTATAAAATAATTATAAAAATTGCGATATAGAAGCAATTCGTATAATTTAAATGTGATTTTTCCGAGATTAACGAAAAACTGGCGAAAAGAAAGAAAATCTTGACTTTATACGCTTAATGCACTCCGTATGTCTTTTTCGTAGACCGCTCTTGCTTTTAATTTTAACGCATTTCCGCCACGTTAAGATGCGGACAAGAAATATGACTCATTAATACACTCATGAGTCATGAGCGGTCGTCTCGCCAAAATTCCGGATGTGTCAATTATGAGTATCATAATAAAAAAAACTTGTAAAATAAAAAATTTTTTAATTAAAATATATCTTAAGAAAGACAATGTGTACAAATAAACTTATCTTGAATTATCACGTTTAAATATATTAAATTATTGTCATAGTTATTTTTATTTTTTTAAATTACGAATTTTATAAAATCAAATGTTTCCATTGCAAGTTAAGAAAAAATTATGAATCAATACAATCTCATTTCTCTTTAAATTTATATTTATAACATTATGTAGTTTAAATCCATTATAATGCATGAATAAATCTAAATATTATACAAATATAGGAACGTTTACAACAATTTCGTACGCGTCTCATCCATTTTATTCACGATGAATCAACTTGGACAAGATGTAATAATGACCGTAACGTACAAATGTCGTTCGAATAGCGACGTATTACCAGTCTTACTTCGGCAGAGACGAATTTCCGTGAATTATCGCAATGTGCATGTGATACAATCAACGTAATAAATTAGATCGAGCCAAATCCGCGGGCGTTTCTAATATCGTCTACGTTACGTTCCCGCTAAAAGTGAGGATTCTCATCAGCTACTCTGATTGGAATACGTAATCAGGGCCTGAGGGGTGTAGCGAGCACGCTAATTCCGGCTTCGCCTTACATTCACTGTACGATGTCGGCAAATAGCATAGCGGATCGACCATCTACCGAGCATTCAACTTCTCGTGGTAGTCTTTCGTCTTTTTGACTTCCGCAGACAAAAACGTGTACATCAACTTTGAATACACTAATCACTATCGTAATAATGTTGTATATTATATATTCTATATCTAACAATTAGAATAGCCGACTGGATACGACAATGTATGTGTGTTATCGGGCTGCGATATGTTAAACTTTGGATACCATCGAATAAAAAAATAATTATAAAAAATATCAAATATTAGAGTATCTAATCACATTATAAAAGAATAATTCTAGATCTGTTTTTTTAACCAGCGGATTTGTTTATCTTATCGTCTTCCACCATCAAAACATGAACATTATCAGATGATCAGTTAAAGCTCGAAATATTTATTTGTTCGAGAAATGATAGAGATGATTTTTTTATAATAAAAAAAAAAAAAAAACTTTTTTATAATATTCTTGTATTGTATATCTATGCGTCGCTTACAAATGTATAGTAATTAATTATAAAGATGCTAAGATGTCGATCACATTTTCGTTCTATTCTTCTAGTCTATCACGTTGTTACATATGACATGATGCAAAGGGTGAAATAAGTCGACAATTTCTGTACATCTTGCGCGCTTCTATATCGCAAAATATTTTCGCGCTATCGTACATTACACTGTCCGTCACAATGCTTTGAGATACAATAGAAAGTGTGTTTTTTTCGCGAACGAAATTTAGTGCGCGTACGTTGACATTTTCTCCTCCTGCGTTCGCGTTTAAAAAAAAAATAACTTCCTTTTTATTTTTACAACATTGCGAAATTTATATTTACGCTCCACTTTCGACCGTGAATGACTGGAAAACAAGCGCAAAGATTTTTCTGCGCACCAACATGAAAATAGCTTGCCAAATTTTCTTTCAGCCAGCGATGTTGTTGTTCGATTCAATTACAGCGCCTCATACTTGCCTAAATGAATGGCGTCGAGGTCGATAATGTTTCGAATGAACATCGCACCGCCAAGCTGGACGATGCCGGCGCGATTGCTCTAGATTACGCCTGCTTGGACGCGGATGAACGTTCTCTGTCCTAGCAGGCTGTCAGATTTAGCACACAATCGAGCATTATCAAGGATGCTCAGGCAGTAATTAATGGTTCGCTGTATTCAAACAGTAATCAGTAATCAATGGTCACTCATAGCCAGGATCATAGGAGGCTGTGTGATATCGCTCAAGATCTACATTGTCTCATTATGCGCAGATACCATCGGATACGTCAAAGTATCTCGATAAGATAGACTATATAAGCTCATATGTCCCATGCGTCAAATCTTGCGATATATTCTATATAGATCTTAATATAGATTTTCACATTATTCATATGTGAGATAGGAAATCTATTCTTATATCATCAATCGATATCATAATTTGAACAAAATCAGTTTTTAATCATACATAGATTTTTTTTTAATTAAAAATTAATTGGATTGATTTTTTTTATGTTAGTTAATTTTCAATTTTGATGGCTCTCTCTCTTTTCCTTTAAAACTAGAATTGAGTAAAGTTATTTAAACTAAGATTGAAGGAAACCAGCGAAATCAGTCATCTGTCATCTGTCACATTGAAATGGAGTTAGCATAAGTTGCGATATATGCAATTACATTTCCACACTCACGTTAATAAGTTAAGTTTCTCCATATTTTAAGTAATAAATATTTATAATATACTATATATATATATATAACAGCAATTATTACACGTCTACATTTTATCAGTTAAGAAATTCTATAATTGAATATGCATCATAGGGCGATGTTACCTGCGGTAAACCAAGGCAAAGCATACTTAATCTTAGCAGAAACAACGGAAAATAGCCGAGAGGAGAAAGAAAGTTTAGCGTGAACGATAGAAAGATAGGAGTGAGAGTTGCGCTTCCTCTCACCTTCCTCCCCCCATCTTTCCTCGATTAAAGTTACACTCTGATCTTTAACTTCCAACCCTCGATTCGCCATCGGCCGTACCCGAAGTGAATCTCTTCCGGCAATATCAACCGTTCTGCTTTCGCGAGATGGGCCCTCTTCATATCCCCCTCCGCCCTTTTTTCCTCCTCCTCCTTCTCGCGTGCTCGCGTCGCGTGGAGTGCTGCCGCTGTCTGTGGGAACAGCGCAGAAGCTATTACTCGGCGAAAACTTACTTTCCTCGGCGAAATTACTTTCACGAAGTATCTTATTTCGTCGCCGGGGCAAAAGAGAGGAGAGGAGCCTGCCGGTCTTTCCAGCCGCGGCGGGAGGGAAACGCGCTCGCGAAGAGCGTCGTCGTTCCGAATCGAGATACGGTATTCCGTTCTCGTGTTTGTTTGCCGGCGGGCTCCCGCCGGGAAGGATGCTGCACGCTTCGCAGATCGGGAGCTAAGGGAAATGCTTACGACAGATAGATCGATGCACTCTTTGTGAGAGCAACGCGGAAAAATGTGCGGTGTACTGCTTATCTGCATTTAGGCAAGACTGACGGTGGCTGGGAGAGATGAAACGAAAAGGAAATTCACTCTCGTAAAAGCTCTCTCTCTCTCTCTCTCTCTCTTTGATGCTAATTTGCAACTGCTTTTATGATAGATTTAACGTAAAGTTTTATCCATTATATAATTATGAAATCTAGTAAATACATAGTTAGTTCGCATTGATCCGCATTGTATTTAGTATTCGAATTGTTATTCACTCTGACGTTAATTATTTTACTCGACGCAAGAATACAAAGGCCCCGTTTGTAGCGTTTGCTGTCAGTATCACGTCGAGTTATCGTGTAATAATAGGCTCTCTTAGTTTGCATTATAATAATAATAGTATGGATAATAATATACCGACGAATATCATGCGATGATTTTTTATAAATCGACATAAAATCGTTTCTCTCTCTCTCTCTCTCTCTCTCTCTCTCTCTTTCTACATAGAGACTATTAATATCGTTTAATATAATGAGAATATATATAAAAATATTCTCAATAGTCAGTTATCAATGTGAAATCTGAAATTTGATCATTAATAATGAAACGACGTATCTGGGACAGATAAATAAATGGCAGATAATGCTTTTACGCTTGTATCGTTGCTAATGTGAAATTGATATGTATCTTCTGATTCGTTTCTTTGTCAAAAATCTCTAGGTATTTTATCATTGAGGCATGCATGGATAATAACTAGTTGAGTTCAATTGTCAAAAAGCAGCCACGCGCATGTGAACGTTGCGAAATATAATCAGACCTGCAATCAAAATCTGAAACTGGGTTAGAGAGAGATAGAGGGAGAGGGAGAGAGGCTGTAATCAGAATACATTGAATTACACTGTAGCGTGTTCCGCATAATGTTGCATAATACAACGTACACGATCAATTATGCGACGATATTTGTGCTTAATTATGCACGTAAGCTGGGAATTCTCACGCTGATATCGACAATCACTTTTCAACTCGCATACGCGTATAGATTATGGATATGACGCTGCCGATTGCAAGTGTACAGACGATCGATTTCGTCGATCTGTTAATGATAATTAACATATCCGGGGAAGGACATCGCTATATAAAATATCGTTTGTCAATCTTTCTTATCGTTTTTTATTTGAAACGCGACGCAACGATCCGAAATTAATATCACGCGATGTCGAGATAAAAAATTTGAAACTTGAAAAGAGGAAGCATGTATGTATGTATGGTATATATTTTATCGATAAAATATTCGAAAAGTTTTTCGTAATTTATGAAACAAAGAATATCTCATCAAAAATTCGCAATATGCAATGATCATCGTTTGCATCGTTTGTTCATCGAAATATTTTTTAACTTTCACGGGTCGCTTCTAACCCAGAAGTATATCCGCGATTTTAATTATTGCGCTTAAATATTGCAGCGTTTAGCATAGAATTATACTTGCAAACGAAATATCCGCGTTGACTCAAAAATTATCAAGCGTAATTCAACCTGACAAGTTTCTTCGATATCACGGAAGCTGAAGAAATTAATTCGCGACTTTTCTTTCGCAACTTTATCGAATCCGCTGATGATAGTCGACGAGTTAAGTTAGTTTTCATTTCTCGAGGTTGCTCAAAGGTTCGGTCGCGATATCGGGAAAATAAATCGAGTAGAGGGTGATGACAGGCAACGGCGGAAAAAAAAAGAGGAGATGCAGCAGAGAGGTACGGCGGGGACGGCGAGGACGGGCGAAAACACGAGCGCCGTGTAGACGTGAGGGAAAAGAAGAAGCAAAGAAGAAGGATATCCACTTAGCGAGAGGGCAAGAGGGACACGCGTGCCTTGAGATCGGAATGAGATAGGGGAAGGTATCTTCGAGTCGTGGCACGCGACTTCCTCCTTCTATCTCCTTCTGTCGCGCCTCGCGTCTGGTCTACGTTATTTAAACTTCCACTCTTTCTGTTGCTGCTGCTGCTGCTGCTGCTATTGCCGTTGTTGCTGTTTGTTACCTTTAACTCGTAATCCCGAACGACCAGAGCCACCCGCACGTGCTATTTCTCGTTTCGCGCTTTTTTTTCCTGATCGCCTATCTTTGACGTAGTCCGTGTTTCATTCCGTTCGTTTCTTTCCACACCTTGCTGTTTTTACATCGCGTCATTTTTTTTTACGATCTTCTCGGAAGGCGATATTAGATCCTCGGTGTTTACGAGACAACGAGCAAAAGCAAACGACATCGCCGTTGCTTTCCGACTGACTCCGGTGAATTCGACCGCGCGCGAAACGAAAAAGGAGTAGAGGCCGTGAGAGGGATAGAAATGCGCGAAAGAATGCACCAGCCGACGGAGGAAATAAAGCATTTCGGGTGGCAGTGGTGGTGGCGGTAGGGCATAATTTTCGTTTCTACCGCGACCGTATTTCGTGGAGACAATGCGTCCTGGATACCGCAATCCCGGATGCAACCGACCCAGAAAACACGGCTGGGATTACTGTACCGCGATAGCTTGCTTTCTCTGCTCGCCTGTCTGTCTCCATGTTCCCAGATCCGTACTTCCGCCTACTTGCGATTACTTGGAAGTCCCAGAGGGTGTGAAGGAAGAGACTAGAGGCGTCGTATACGACGACGTTCGCGAAATTTAAGTTAAGACGGAACACTGAGATGAAACGTTATAAATCATATAATATGAAAGTTATGTAATATGGATATTGAAAGTTATACTTTTATATTCTTTATTGTGACGAGGTTCTTGGAAGATGTGTGAAGTTGATTTATGGCTAACTCCTTTTTCCTCGGTTTTAGTTTATAACTTGAAGAGCGGCGTTCTTTATTCTAGTCATTGTTTCAATAAGTCTTTTATAGAAGCAATTTTTAATTAATCTAATTGTTGCACTTTATTCCACAAAAATCGATAAACTATTATATGCGTAGAATGTTGTGAAATATCTAATAAATATCTGACACTACTCTCGAGATCAAATATTATAATTTAATATGATACAAGTTTATTTTTATTTATTGTTTTCAGACATCAAACTTATTATCGTATAGTTTAAATAAGTCATAAATTGCCATTAATGTATCAATATTGCAACGTCGATTGTTATTTGAGAGAAATAAGGGACCTTATTATATACTTCTAATTGACGTACAAATGTAAAGATCAATATAGTGTTGCAGAGAATATTTTATCATAACATTTTACAAATTTGTTATTTATTATCAAAATATCGTTTTCGATTCCCAGAAGCATCACGTTGGTCGGGATTATATTAGTTTGTGAATAAATCGTCGATATGGTCGCCCCGCGCACAAGAAACGGAGAAGAATTTTTAGATCTCGACTAAAGTTTTTGAGATATCATCTGTTTTATAATCTAATTCGCGACTGATAGTTTTTCTTTTAAATCTCAATATTTTCCAACGGATTTCTGTGTGTATATTGTTACAAAATGTGGAAGTGAATGTATCGAAAAGGTATTTGCCATTTTTCCTTACTTACCCAAGTATTTGTATACGTGAAAATATAAAGGCGCGAGTCGGCTCTCTTCTCGCCAGTATGTGGACCAACTTTGGTACTCTGAAGTATGCCATTATCAAACACATCCACTACAAAGTTAGACAACTTCGATGGGAACCGAAGAAGCGCACGAAGAAGGTGGCTAAAGTTAGCCGATGAATCTGCCGGGAATAGTCTTCCAACGTTTCATCAAGTTTGCAACGCGAGCCGCCATCCGACCCGTTCATCCTCATTTTTTACCCGAATCAGATGTGCCTTTACACACATGCGCGTACCCCGAAACTTTTTGCCGCCGCAAAATTCCTGAGCGAGATATTATACGCCACCGGGAAAACACCGACACCGACAGCCGGATATGCGCGCAGGCCTGTGTTTTATTGCTACCAGCGGCGAATAAATATGCGGACGTTTCCGCCACGGCCTTCTACTCGGCCGTAAAAATGATAAAGAAGGGTATCGACTGTCCGACCACCTTGAAATGTTGGAATACATATGGAAAAGCACTAGCACCGATGACGACACTCGTCTTTTGCCTGGAATCAATGCGCATCCCTCCATTCCCTTTTTCCTGCGAATAGTCGCGATCGCTTTCCAAGATTCTGCCGTACTCGTACCGCAAACTCACTTTCTTTCCGTTTCAAGCGACTCCTGCAGATAAAACTTTTTACCGCTGGTCATTCTTAGTTGTTCTCAAGTACTTCGTCACACTGCAGTTTCTAAAGCTGTGAATGTGCGAACCTTAGTCTTTAATCCGGATCGTTGATCGTCTCTTAACGAAAAGCATTCGTGTTAATGAGGAGCAAAAACCGTTTATTTAGCATAATTAAAACTTTTGATGAAGAAATTTGTAAATTCAATTTAGACTATAAATATTTAATTTATTATATTATTACATATAATATAATAAATATAAAAATCGAAGATGAAGTAAACGGGTACTTGTCAGAATTATCACATTCAGATTGAATAATGATTTATAAAAAAATTTATATTTATTTTATCTAAAACTGAACAAAAAAATTAAAGCATAAAGTGAAAACACAAGCTTTACAAGTTATCAACTATATGTAAATTTGGAGATATTTTGAAGGCATTCAATTTTCTATACCGTCGCTCATTCGCAGTTGAAAATTTTATGAGCTGAATCAAAGATCCGAAGTTTATATAAAAATCCATGAAAAGTTTCTTACTCCCTGCGGCGACGATTCTCAAGAAATATTCGTACCGAGCTACTTCGGCCGGTAAGTGCACCGGCGTCCCTCATGAATTTCATAAAGTTTCATCCGTCCTGTACATCGAGAGTTTCACGAGGCCCGTGAAAATTGGTGCCATTCAATGCTCGCGTAAAGCTCCGTCAAAATCGAAATCTAAGCCGTGGCGTCCGTATATCGCAGCCGATAGTACTATCAATCTCGGTCGCCTTTCGCCTTCAAAAATAGGGTTACGGCCGCGCGAGCCAATCCAATCAATTCTCTTGAAAGACTTATAACGTGAATTTCATAAAGCGAGAACGGAAGCTATCCTTAAAATACTAGGAGCTAAGAGGGACAGTAATTCTGAATTTGAGCCACATTGTTTTCAATCTGGTGCGCGTCTCGTTTACGGCGATCTCAAATGCGGGCAACGAGAGAGAGAGAGCTTCTTGGCATAATTATTAATTATGCGAAGAGAATTATTATTCTTTGCAATTAAAAGAGAGATTGAATTAGTAATACACGTACTTAAGAAAATAATTGCGCGAGTGCATTTATTATTCGCGTAATCATTGCATACAAATTCTAGTTTAAAAATAAAACCTCTCCGTAAATATGCGATCTTGAATATATAATATTTTGATGCAATATTTAATTTGTTTACGTTATTTTTAATGGCAAGGAAAGAAACGCAAATTCTTTACATTGTATATAATATGTAATAGTTGCGATGATATTTAAATTTATTTTCACTATTTTGTACCTCTCTCTTCGTTGTCGTGCGATGAAGTCTATTCCCTCGCGATGAATGTCACGCGTTATTGCGCAGCGTCTACGGTGTTTCGTGTAAAATTCATTCCCCTTTATAACGATAATGACCCTCCGTACTACGTCCGCTCACTGAATCATTCATGACGGCGTGGGGTCAGGCTTGTGGAGCCTTCGTCAGCTGCCATGCGATTACCGTGCATTAGTCCGGGCGGGTCTCTCGCGTCCTCAAAGAGAGAGATAGAGAGAGAGAGAACAGAGAAGTACCTTTTCCAGAAAATGACAAAATAAAAAAAAAAAAAGCATACCGAAACTACCCGACACTAGGAAAAACGCAAATGTCGTCCCCGCACTACGCTTTTTTCCTAGATTTCTCACGTCGTTACCGCATCTCAAGTTTTATCGATCTTATTCGGCGGCATCCCGCCGATTCCGAATGTTTTTCCAATATCCGTGACTGGATTTTGCGACATGACAAATGCAAAGCAGATAAATCGTGTTCATTATTTACCTCCCGATTTCAAACATTTTATACGCGGCAAGAAATAAGATATATCATGCGGTCTCGATGATATCATTTTTGAAATAACCGTACCGTCGCTAATGCAATGCTCAGTTTCTCTGAACTCTGTCTGAATAAAGATTATTACGTGAACACTATTACGTTAAATCTATTTAAATTTAATTTTATTCGTAAAAATAAATATAAATTGTTTTTTTTTTTTTTTTGTAAAATTTCACTCTTACGTGAAAATGAAATTTTGTATTGATTCGATTCAAATAAAAGAAGGAGAGGAAAAAATGTAATGGAAAGTTGGTAAATTGGAACAGACAGAAAAGAAAAACTATAAAGCATATATGTTTCTGTATCATATAAGTGCAAGGTAGAAACCAATTAAACTCTCATTTTCTGGCATTCTCTACCTTTTTTTCTCTTTACTCACTCTTTACGTAATAACTTCTTTCTGAGATTTCTGTCTGGCTAAGTCGAGAAAGTGTGCAAAACGGGAGACAAGGATAAGTCCATTGCGAATGCGTAAGCGAATTACGGAAGTTCTTTGATGGAGCGAAAAGAGCGATGGCCAGAGCGATGGAACCGGAGTGAAATGCTTTCAGCGTTTTCCCATTTCGTAGATATACTTCATGGACATTGCTAAGCTAAAACACGATTTCTGGGACTAATGGGAACGCATTAATTTATCGCAATATCATAAATAAAAACTTATTTGCACGCTACGTCCTTTTAATAGTTTATATCAATCTTGTTACGCAAATGGACGGAGCCTTTGCCAAATAAGATAGGCAAGATACGTACTGAAAAATACAATAATCGATACGAATATTAGATTTATTCGCTTTGAAATTTTTGAGTAAACAAGACTCGAATAACGATGAAAATGTTAATATATTATTCGTAAATTTGAATTTTTAATGTTATGACCGGATACTAGTCCGTATGTGTAATCCTTTTACAATTACAAATATTGACATTTGCCGCATATAATTTTCCTCGTCATCATCGATCATATTTTGCATACACGTTACAATGACGCGCACATTTTTGCTTCCTTTTATAAATTGCAATCAATCTCCAAGTAAATAGATTCAGGCGACAGAACCGTGATTAAAATTGATTCCGCGGATAACATACTTTATGAGAGAATTTCTTTCGTCGCTATCCAACTGACGAGAACGATTCGCGCGGATTCAAATAGAAATATATCGAACGACCTGCCGATGCCGGGACCAATCAACTCGCGCGGATTATATGTCTACGAGGAAATTCACCTCGGGAATCCCGCGCGAATCGTTCGCCTCGATATATCGGTTGACCTGTTATTATCAGAAATAATAAGCTCACAGCTGACCGGCCGTTCCCTGTGGGAATCGCCCTATTGGACACCCGATGACGATTCTCCCTTGCGACCGCAAATACGAACAGCATGAAAGCACTTGACCGACTTTTCCAATTGGCCCTGCTAAACTTATCCGATCGGACAGCGGTCCAACCTTATGCTCTCTCTCTCTCTCTCTCTCTCTCTCTTTTCTACGCGGACCAATAATATCCCGCGGAACCGTGGTGACCATAGAACCGCCTCGGGGATACAGCGATCCATGGAAAACGCAGGGTTGAGGGAAAGCGATCGATAGAAAAGTGAGAAACGTGAAATGCTTCCGCTAATACGAAGCGCTTGATTCTCTGCGGACGAAACTCTAATTACATTCGGTGAATGTCGCAGAAATGAGATCGTGCCTCCTATGTGTGCGTACGCGTTACGTGTTACGTAAAAGGTTATCGGTTAAGTACGAAAATTATGAGGATACTTGACACAATTTTGAAGCCATAGCGGGATTACATTATTTCACGATAGTGTGTCCTTCGCTTTGCCTTTGTTTACCGATGCGTACACCTGTTGTAACAGGTATTACTGTGTCCTAAAAGGGGCTTGTGATATCGATTTTATGTATTCTTGGTATATGTAGTATATGCATAATGTCAAGACTACACGAATTTCCCTCGTACGCATAAATTGAACCTTCCGCTACGTGCTGCTCACGGTAATAAGATGCGATTGAAATTTCGAGGAGTAAACATAAATCCGGTCTCGTGACGAATAGACATTCCATCTCGATGGATCGAAGAAGCGCAGTAAAACGCGCTCGCTTCGTTTGCGATATCGTCTTGAAATTAAAGCGAGGAAGGTAAGGCGGATAAGAGATTTTAACGGATTCAACACGTTAAGCTAAGCCGTAATCGTCTTATTTCCGCGTTAAATCTTTTCTTCTCTTGTCTTTATGCTCTTTGAGTGAATGGTGCCACGAATACAAGTGAATGATATGACTAGTACCACTAGTTCCCATCTTACATTCTCGAATACACAGTCATAAGCCGCCGTCTGAGCGGCGAGAAACATGCGAATTAAAAGCCGTTTTCTCAAGAAGAACCGCAATATTACGAGATGACCAACCGGACGGCAGATACCGAGTCAATAACGTCGAAACAAAAGCACCTTAAACAATGATTTCCAACTAAGATTGGTTAAAATGCCACTCTATTCTTTTTCTTTCTTTTTTGCAAAGTCACGAATAAGAGATAATCACTTAAATTCTTTTTAACATTTATGTGTGGAAACGATCCATAAGATTTTTATGAGATTTTCCGCCTTACTTAAATTCGAAAAGATTACCAGGAAAATCTTCCGTATAAAAGCACCAAGTGCTCAGTTTCACAAATATACAGATACAATGCCTGTCTTGATTGGATCAGACAGAATCTGCTTCTGTACGATGGAGACTTAGTGTGACTTGATCCGCTTTTGATTTTAAACGACGAAGGCACGATATCAAGTGACTCTTCTCGTTACACTATTAAGACATCTTGATATTTCGACGTTCACATAATATAAAGATTATAACTTGAGGAAGGAATATAGTAGAAGACATAGTTATTAAACCGATATTAAACAATATATAAAAATATAACGTTTCACATTGTGTAGATTGCCGTAAATGTGACAAGCTATAGAAATAATGTACTTATTTATTTCAATTTAATTGATTTTTAACGTTATTTTGATTTTTGATTTTTAATAATTATATACAATTATACGAGATATTTATTTTAGAAGCTAGAATAAATAAACTTGAAGAAGTGATAGATCCTCTCATCCAGAGAATTAATTTTTATTAAGAAACTTGTGTTCTCGGAGGCGTTTCTGTTCGGATCGCCTGTGAAATAGACAACTGCACAACAAGCATTGTGCGACATATATTTTATTATACTTTATTATATAATTTGCAAGGATATCAATATTTTCTTTATTTACCTATTATCTAAATATTCATTAATAATGTTCATAAAAAAAAAGTATTATAAGTGTCATAATTTATATATAATGCACGCGTAAAGGAAAGAGTAATTTAAAAAAAGACATAGTTTTTTAATATTGATATAGCATCGAAGAAAGTTAAGGAAGCAGGTGCAGCTGAAGATGAGCGTTAGAATAAATGCACGAGACAGTAAAGTTTATTCTTTACTTAAGAAAAGTTTGAATAAATATATATATATATATATATATAAAGAATAAAATAAAAAAAGAGAGAAAGAGAGTGATTGAAGAAATATATATAAATATACATTTTTACTTATTTATTTATTGAAATACTATATATCTCGAAGAGAAGGAGAAAATACTCTATAAATTATTACAGAAAATATTTACCGAATATACAAAATATATTTTCTTTTATGCTTATGCACTGCTATTACGTATCTTTTTACAAAAATCACATTCGATAAACAAGTATGCAAGAGAGCGAATTTCCCTTTCAATACTATGGGTAAAAATCTTTCTTCGAAACACCAGAGGTACAAGAAATCGTACCAGTTGCGTCTTATAAAGCAGGAAACAATCACGCCCTAGCACCTCTCGGAGAAAAATCGGAACGGTTACGCTAGTCAGGAGTTCTCGTTGTCGATCTGTTGTAGCCGACGCGACATCTCAGATCGAAATCGCGCCGATCTCCGAAAGGTAATCCCGGAATGATTCCGGTAGCATTGTACGTATACGCGGGCGGGCGTGTAGGTCGTTCACCGTGATCGTGCTGATTCCTTCTCGGCGATTTCCCTCCGGGGTATAATCCCGACCCACCATCGTCGGACGGCCATCTCGATCGACCTCTCTCCTCCGATCGTGGATGTCCGCCGGACGATTATTAGATCGTCTCGGAGGCTTGCGAGCAACGAGCGAATGGAGCGCCGTTGGCTCTTCCCCGGCGTTTCTCCTCTAACCGCTTTATGCGCGCCGACGTAAAGTTTCGCGCGCGCTTCGCATCGCCGTGGAAACGCAAAGTGCTGCTGGGAATGCCGAGGAGCCTTCACGTGCCGAATGTGCAGCGGGCGAGATATTAGCTCCATGATTTCCGCCACAATCTCTTTGTAACGTTGGCGCTCATACCTTTACGCGTTTATCCGATGATATACTATGAGAGAGAACTGTTTCGCGCTTTCTAAAAAGTTGCAAGTGCGGCTTTACGATAGATATAGATTCGTATAATACGAAATTTCAAGAAATTATTTTTTTTTTGTTTGCGTTTATTACATATTAGCGCTTGAATAATTTTGTTAAATCGCAGTAAGTAAAGTGTCGGCCTGCTTACACGGTAAGCCATTACACGCGACAACTTGCGAGATACGTTTAAGCTTTAAATATGTCCACAAAATATGTCGCACGATAGTGGCGAGTAGTGGCGCGATTCGCTAATAGTGTGGCTTAAGGATACATAGCTTTTGGCAGTGTGTGAGCTTTCACCACGAAGCAATCGCCTCATGGATAGGCTAGCCCCAGATTCTCCCACCGCTATCTCGTCGTTGGCTCGCTCGCCAGTGAGATAAATTTTGCAAATTGCCACCGGCATACCCCGCATTTTACCGCATTATGTACATCAATGCACCGACCACGTAAGCGCGATGAGAGTTTCTCTCCTATATCGTTCCCAGATCGTTTTAGCTCGGAAGAATCGACATTTTTTTTTTCTTCTGTTGCATAATATGTTGAACGATAAAGAATCAAATAAATTTGCCCGCGAATCTGATTTGCAACACTCGCGTATTCTTAAGCGCGTTAAACCGAATACCAATATAATAGCGTAACGTTGATCTCTGCGCGCGTAATGCAATGCAAATGTATACAGGTGTATGATAAAAATTGAAAGGTTTACGCAGCGGCATGATCCATTTTGACTCTGTGTTGATTTATCTGTGTTTGGAGTGAAAGCATTTTTAGCGATAAAATAAAATTCTACGGTAAAGTATACTCAATATCGGAGGCATATTGTTGGATGCATGAGCGATGAGCGCGGCAATAAATTTTCAATCATGCGTTAATTTATTACATAACGTAAGAGACTTTTGAATATATGCCATCCTTTAAATAATTTCGTTCTCCGAAAATACACATCGCGGTTTTTGCACACATGATACGATTATTCGAGATGACAAATCTTTGTTTCGAGCGATCTTGGAGCGAATCGAAGCGTCAAGGGATTCACGCGATTACCGGCAACCTTACTGAATTACTAGTCTGCCTTCGCCCTCGGCTCGGTGCTTGTTAGGCTAATTACTTGTAAATGGAACTGCGGCTGTAACGAACCGACTTTGACAACTGCTCCGAAACTTACCGGCATCAGAATAAATACTTAGACCGGCGCGATATTCGGTTGACTCTCTCGTCTATTTTTTTTCTTCATCTTCCTTGCTTTTCATTTCTGCATCTGCGGCGCGACTCTTGCTTCGACTGGCTCGTACTTTATCGCTCTCCTTGCTACCATCTTTGCTCAACCGACAATTTTCCCCGACCATTGCGAACGCCTCCTCCCGTCAACTTTTCATAAGAAGCAATTTTGTGCGGTAACTATCGTCGATGCGAATATCTATATCGGCTTGTTACAGTAACTCCTGGTATTTTGTCCGTAATACAATTTGTCGCGGAGTACAATGTCGTTTGATAATTATTTAATTCCACATTTTATATTCTTGTGTATATTTCTTGAAATTTTTTTTCCGATAGATAGATACCTCTTGAATAATCTTCGCGAGTATTTTCCTCGGTATGCGTGATTGTGCTGTAACCATCGCAACCCGAGACAAATCGTGATCGGATTTACAACAAGCACCGGGATACTTATTCGAGCATCTCGTCGTAGCATTCGCTCGGGGCAAACTTAAGGCGAATAGGCAGGATGCCTCGATGTCGTGGCAGAGAATTATTGTGTGCTCCAAATGGGAGGCGGAGATCTCCGCTGAAGCGAAAGTTATTTTACTTCAGCGTAGAAATGCGTGACACGTTTTGCCGATGCACTGAATTCGCATTGAGTGCACTTTACAAGTACGCACGATATTAATAATCCGCCGGATACCCGCCGGTGTTATTAGTGAATAACATATACATCGTCATAATATAATCATCGTCTATTCCTCGATATTACATTGATGAATAATAATTTTTTTCTTCCCCTTACGTATCACCGTGCCTCACGACGAACGCAATTACGTGTTCGCATTATCAAGGCCGAGGGTAGCGAACATTCGCCATAATTAAAAGTCCACAACGGTCGATTTCTATCATTAAATATCGTTCTAACTTTATGCATTTTCATCAGTGCAATAAGTGTTTTCGACGAAGCAATCAGCGAAATTTCGCTCGAGCTTTTGTCTCGCACATTACACGGCGAAGGTGCCGGCGCGATGTAAGCCGTGCTTATCGCCGGGGCAAACTTCAAAGTCGTTTAATGACGAAACTAATTACAGACGATGTCGCTACACTCACTTGCATGGGCACGGCTTCTGGATTAGCGTGACGTGTACCCCCCGATGTCACTCCCCCCCCCACCCCTCCTTTGCCCCGCCGCGAGCGGCACGCAGCCCCTTTCGGATGATAACGGGTGGCTTTCGAGTTTCGAAGCCTGGAAATTGAAAAACTTCAAAGCCGTCGCACTAACAGTGACCGGCCTTAATGCGCCAGGAAGTAGCTGTCGTGCACGAGTACATTCGTGACATCGATAATTCCGTTCTCTCCTGTGGTACCCACGTCATCCTTCCACGGCGGAATCCATTTGAGTTGAGACGGGAGAGTGCTTCGAATAAAAACGTGTCGGGAATTCAACCGATCGAAAACGTGTCTGGAAAGACTCGACGTTAAAATCGTGGAAGTATAAGCGGGTATATTTCGGCGCATTTGAATATTTTCATATTTTACGCGGCGCGAATGGCGATATTAAAACGGGATATTCAACAGGATATAGACGCGACGCGGATAAGGGGCGGCTAATTGCGTCCGCCTAGCAGATTGTTAATTTTTTTTCCCCCCCCTTTATTTTGATTCGTGTTCATTGTTCCGGTAGTTTCCGAGTTAATCTTATTTTTTTCGCTCGAACTCGGGCAAAAGTGCTGATAATTTCGGCGTGCCCCCGATGGCGCCACGCGGGCTTTTAGCGGAATTAACCTAATTACTTTCGAACGTGGAACCGCCGTTAAACTGCGACGGTGCTACGCGAGTAATGCTAATGTTTCGAGAAACGGCGCTGTTAAAATCACTGTCTGGAATGCGTCTGCGTTCTCTCGTCGTTGAAACGACGAGTACCTCCGACCCTCACCGGATATCGCGGGACGTCAGACGCGCCCGAGCTTCGTTAGAATTTATTCCGCACTCGTTCCCCGTAATTAAAAAAAGCTCGATTCATCAGCACCACCGTCTTAGAATTTAATTGCTACGGCGTTGGAATTTGTTCGCTGGAATAGCAATGCCTCGAGCGAGATGGAATTTTCACCGAGGGATTGTGTGGGTACCCAGGTAGCGCTTGTAAGCGCGGAGAGATTCTCTCAGAGCGGAAGGCAATTGCATTGGGAGCTATACAAAATCCATTAGACGTGATTTATATAACGGCCAAGACAGGTTGTTAATTATTCATAATCCTATTCAGCTCATAAAGCTTTCTATTGGCTTTATCTACGTATTGCTCCCCGATCCTCTCCCCATCTTAAAATTATAATAAACTGTATTTAACTGTGCAATTTTTGCGCAATTCTTTATCTTTTTTATATTTATGCGATATATTTAAAATGCTGTTTTTGAAATAAAAATAGGAGATATGTAGAGTTATAATCCGTAATACAATACGTTCTAATTGTACCAATAATACAATTACCAAGATCCCCGCAGCGCTTGAATCAAAAAGTTTTCTTAAGGAGTATACGGTAAGCGTGAGATGTTACCCGCAGCTCATTGTGATTCTTCCGGAAGTCGCGTGCTTGTACACCAAAGAAGGTCACAGGCTTTCTTGCGCGTCGACTAATTGAGAGACTCGACTTAGTGTCGGAAAGACAAGCAACTTTAATTTATCGATATGACCTACTGCTTAGATTAGGAAATCGAGTTAGGTTAGTTAAGCTGAATTCACAATTCGCGATAGTAAAATTAGAGAAGTGTATGGGTGTTCTAAAGGTGCGCCTACCACATAAACTGCGAGCTCGTGCAAAGTCTCTGTGAAATTCAGCCTGAACAGCGCTCTGGAATCTGTTTCAGCGGACAAATGGAATAACCGCGTGCGCTTCATTTAGAGATAAAAAAAAATATTTTGCCGTCTGACAAGAAAAATGTAATTTAAAATTTAACGAGAAGAGGAGAGAAAAACAGAAAAGCAGTCCGCCAAGGTAACGTAGCGCTAACACAACTGTTCAAAACGGCACTTAAGCACCAGTGTATCTTTTGCATTATGAAAGAAAAACTTCTGAAGGAATACGGACAAACGCTGCTCGGTATAAATCAAAAAGTTTTCACGCGTTTCATTTATTAAAAAGAATTGCTCGAACGGATAAAGTAGATTCAACTCTAATCGACTCCGGCTTCCCTTTTTCCCGTTTTGTCGAGTTAATTAACTCACATCGCGTCTCTTTCATTATCGTAGACATAAATTATGCGTCGTATTGGTGCGACACAATGTCTCGCCGCTATTTTTGTGCCAATTTTCGACGGCTAGACATGTGTATGCATAATCGTCATATTGAAGGGACGCGAGAGGGGCTTATTTCGGTGAATCGCTTTCCTTCGATTCGTAATAACGCATTAAAGCGTTGTTTGCCGAGCAGCCGGTAGCTCAATAAAGTGGCGCAATGTCTCTGCGGAATAACTGTGCCCGAAATATCTCATCGAGTACATTCGTCGAATGCTCATGTTGTCGCGGTGAAATGAGGCACGAGCATTATTAGACCAGCTATATTAGACATGGGACGTGGAAAATAGCGGCCAACGATTTATGCTCCTGCAATACTCGCACCTTTTGCAATATTATAGGAATTTGCGGCGCGGTCGACGTAGCAATGGCGAAAGCAAATACGCGACTTCCAATTATGGTGTATTGTACAATCGTGGAAATTACTGCGAGACCCTGTTTTCCTTCGCAAAACATTTCTCTCTCTAACTCTGCTTATTGCGATATACATATTTCCGAGCTCCCTTTTAACATATTTTCTAGGATGAGAAAATTTATATATAATCACAAAAATTCAATAGACTTTTGTTTGTCCCAAGAAAATATATCAATTAATTGTGTTAATCAAAGTTCACTTTGAAAGTTGCAGTTTTCAAGTAGATCGACACGAGATGTCATTAAAAACACATCGACTAGATAGAGCTCGGCAGAAATCCGTGTTAAAAAATCTCACGTAGCACTTTGAAACTCGAGTGAGGTTCCTGAATAGTGACGAGGAGATTTTGCACGGCAGACTGACTAAAAGTGGAATTTTTGCTTAAAAGTTCTGGAACCGCAAAAATTTTTCCTTCCCGTGCGACGTTAGTGAATAAAATTTACGAATACATATTTTTGTTATCTTTTACAGTATGTTTAATATTAATTTATATGACAACAAATTAATATTAATCATTTCTAGTATAGTAGATGTGTATCAAGGATGAATTTTACAAAAATTTCTGTTTTTCTCTTTGCTTATCTTACATAAAACCTTTATAAGAATATAATTCACTGTTATTATTACCTTATCCACTTTTAATATCAGAAATCATATCGCTTATAAAAACAAGAGAAAGCGCCCGCGATTATCCGATTTTATTTCACCTGCAAATGTGTTGTGTGTGTGTTCCCTGCCACTTGAAATATGACTTATAATATCAACGATTCTTGCTAAAAGCATTTATGGGTGGCAGTGATTGTGGCAAGTTATTGAACGTGTAATTTTATCAGCGCGTCCTTGTAACTTCATCGGTCCGCGCGTATCTTTTAACGCGTTATTATTAAAGTACAATCACATTGTGCTTTCGGTGTGGCTGCTTCATTGTGGAAATGTATGTACGACGGTAGCTATGTGACAAGGGTAATATTAAAATACAAAACTGGGTTAGCCTTCCTGCAAATGGTCCATTCGCTCGGACAAACCGGGTTATTTTTCCATGCATTATATCGTCCCGAGCGAACGCAACGTTTAACAGTCGATTCGTGTCCGTCGTGCGACGACGACGAGTTTCAGAACAATGTCTGTCCTGGAAACGGCGAGTTTCCATTGCGAGAACACGAACGAGGCAGCTCTTTAATCATGGCGAGTATTCAAGCAGGGGAAACTTTTCGGTTAAACAATACGAGAAACTACCTTTACTCGGGCATTCACGCTTTCTTGACTATAGCTAAATTTTAATACACCGCCGGAATAACAAATTTTCAATGAGGACCATTGTCCGCCGATCGTTTTTGTATGAAAATCAGGAAAGCGTCGGTATTTTTGATTCCCTCGAATATATCTTGAAGCAAACAATGATTTCATATCAACTTGATACAACGCTTTATCTGATTAGAGATTGACGCAAGTAAACTTTTCTCTGAACAGCGGCATATTAGAATATTAATGGGAACGATCTTCCGACCGAGTATAATAAAACATTTATTAAACAAATATTAAAAAGAAATTTTTTTTACGAGATTTTTCTTAACAATATTTTTCATTAATTCTTATAACAAGGATACTTTCACGATATATTTTCCAGCAAACGTTGTACGCGATATTAAGGGACTTCTTCCCGATCGATTTTGGAATTCTCTACCGCAATTTCTCGACTGAAGTTTCACCTTTTCTGGTTCTGGAACGACATATACTTTTCAAGTAATACACGTTTTGCCTCGAACCGAGACATTCACCTTCTCTCTTCCCACTTTTTTAAACGATTATAACCGAGAGCTTGAGAGATAGAGAAGGGAAAAGAGAGGGAGAGAAATAGCTTGTTCTTTTTCTTTGACTCGAGTTTTTCTAAAGTAGTTCTATCAGTGCAGATCAACGTGACCCAGAGAAGCCGTGATGTTAAAGTTATCCATCACTGCATTCCACCTTGGATGGCAACTATACCCGCCAAGTTTCGTTTCCGAGGCTTCGCTCGTTAAAAAACGCTCACGGGGATTGTTTATCCACTCGCCGCATAATCGACACATTATCGATCAACGCAAATGATTCGTATTTAATAGATGAAATTTCTGCTGCAAATACTTTTAATTCTCAAGATCGTAAATCATTTATTTGGATTGATAAAAAAAAAAAAAAATGCTACAAATGACAGTATCTCATCTCTTTTTTAAATTTTATGAAAATTGGAGCGATCGCGACCGCTCTAAAATCCAAAGACTTCATTGTCGAATCAGTGAACTCGGACGCGTTCTTCGAGGTGAACAACAAAGAGCATCGGCTGCGATGAGATAATCGCGCCCACGCGGTACACGCGTGCACACGCGTTGATGACACGACGCCGACGAACTGTGAAAAATTCGATGCGAGGGTTATAATCGATTATCACTAGTTAGTCTGTCACGTTGTGCCGGCGGCTAACTGATGTGCGATAAACACATCACCTAATTACTTGCGGTGAATCGCCCCACGCCCCCGACACGCAATGTAGCGCACACACGAATGCATGCACGAAGACATTCACCTATTCGTACGAAGTAACGACCCCGTGTATACGACGCACGGATAGCTCATTGAGAGGGTGTTTGTTCGATACGCGCACGCGCGCCTTCCCGCACGCATCTCTGACGCTCCCGCGATATGTACATATGCGTGCGAACGAACGGATCTCTATCCCGGGTTTATCGCAACTTCACCGCGCGTACGCTCAGCGAGGCGTATTCGAATTATTGTTGATAGTCGCATATGTATGCTAGGTATTTATACATGAGCATACATATATTTATATATGTATATGTATATATACAATAGAATTATACATATATGGTATATGTATGTAGATCGTACGCGGACCGATGCGTGCAAACATGGAAATTGAATGTCGCACGATGCTCAGTGCGGCGGAAAAAAAGAGGACGGACCAATGTTCGCTGCGAAAGGTTTCTCCGCTCGCGTTTCCATGTCCCTCTTGCTCTTTCGTTGTGCTTCTCTGTATTTCGTTTCCACCCTCATCCTATACCTACCTACCTACGTACCCACCCTACGCTAACGGTGTCGGGTAACTTTCGCTCGGGTGGAAACTCGATTCTCTTGGCGCTCCGTGTAAAAATTCGTTTTGCGTAGATAGGTGGAAGCGGGTAATACGGGGAAACTAGGGTAACAATTGGGCGAAAAGAAATTTGCGTGGCGCGGCATGGATTCACACACACACACACACACACACACACACATATACCCGACAATTTTCCTCCTCCGGCCAAAATTTCGCCACTTTCCCGCGTAACAATGTTAATACCCTCTGCCCTATCGCAAAGCCCTCATAGGTACTGTCCGATCGATACGATTTTCCCTCGCGTAAAGCCACGATGAATTGATGACAACGGCGAGAGATTGAAAAATTTTTTCGCGCATTTCTTCTCGAAGAGAACACACATTAATCACAAAACGACCGATCTTTAACGGCATGATAACAACAGGGAGAATATTTGAATATATACATATCTATATCTATATTATATATATATATATATATCATTAACGCGTTGAAAAATTTACGATGAGAAAAATGTTGATCGGCGTCGATGACGCGAGGTCACGCGATCATACAACTTCCATAAGATTTGCTAAATATTTCGCTCGTGCCTCACTGGTCGTGTTCTATCGGTCATTAAGCACGAAAAGCCATCGTGCAAATTCCGAGCGATCTAGAGCATCGGGTGAGATAGGAAAACCGAATATCGATATATCGGGGCGATTTGATGAAAACGCAACATTATGCCATCACGCAATTCGGCTAAACGTCCATAGTGATCGCATAATGCGCTACAACATTGATTTAAAAGCAACGCCCACTCAATTTGCATACATTGTTCGGTCCTCTCTGGTTCCTTTCGCGCGTTACATCAATGCAACCTGTTATCCCCTGGAACCGGACGAATCATGTCCCTGCCTCTCGAATGGTCTTGAGCTACTTGGGCAATTCGAGTTACGACCGATCGTTTCTCTTTGTCGTATGTTCGTACAAGAGCGCCGGCTGCTCGCAGTGATATTTTCGATGACTCAAAACATGCGTTCTCATAACTTATTAAATTCACATACGCATTTTTCGAGAAAGAATAAACCAAAAAATTGAACTAATTTATAGTTAAAATTTCATAACTTATATAAAAATGGGAGCTTTTTTACTTTAATAATTCAGATAATTCATATCGATGATGATTCGCGTGGACGGAACTCGCAAGGATATACCGAGATAAATGATCCCGACAAAGAACTCATATATTTTGTAAAAGTCGCGACGGCGGAAGTTTCCAACGTCCAATTTCTTTCGGCGATGAAATATACAAACGCCGACGTCTGCCAGTAAATTCAAGTAGCCTGGCCACGATTTTCTTCCGCTACTCGCCGAAGACGTCGCGCTAATGACGCGGGGCCGAGCGCGTAACAGGCGTCGTACTTTACGATATAATAGAAGCACCGCTTGCCGTTTAGGGCTGACATTAACAAACTGCTGCAAACTGCGGCTATAACGAAAACAGCGGGGTAGGGGGAGTGTGCATTAATAATCGGGAAGCCCGGCAAGGACGGAGTTCATTATTGCGCTGTTAGGGCGGGGGGCGAGCAGGGCTATTCGAACGCTACCGCGCCATGGACAATAATTAACGAGTGGCACTTGAAAGTCACAAAATAATAGCGCCGCGATGTGTCACGGGCAATTTCATTTCGATACAATTTGTTTAGCGTTTCTGCGCTCAAGAAAATTTATAGTTTAATTCACACGGCTATCGCTCGCGCGATTGTTAATTCTATCCGGAAATATTTCGAGAAAATATTTCTATAATCAGAAATCTCTCTCGTGAAACGCTTTCGCGAAAGATCTTTCGTTGATTGCGCTTATTAAATACCGATATGAAGCACAATGTGCAAGCGGCGCGTCCGAAACAGGCGATGCGTACTATACACATGCAACTTCCACTTGATATTTCCGCCATAAAATACGCGCATTAAGCGCAGAGATGCACGGCATAATTTTGCCATCTCCCCCTCTCTCTCTCTCTCTCTCTCTCCCTCTTATAGACGAAGTTGGTAATACCCTTCATTAAATTACTTCGAAACGCCGGCGTAATTAAATCCCAGCTGACGAAACATTATTCGCCGCGCATTCGCCAAGGCTTTAAGTGACGCCTTTGAATATAATTTATAATTCAATTTCAAGGCGTCCCTTATGTGTAGATCGCTCCCTTGCAACGCGTCACCAATATTGCGCCGGACGTCTTCCACGTCTTAGCTCGCCGTGTCAGAGATTAGAACTTCATTATCGTACAAATCGATCCCCGAAAGCGGCGAATCAGCTCGGTCGGATAAGATGAGCACGAAGATTGGAATCGACAACGCGACTCTCTTTGGTTAATCTCGGAATAATTTGCCGGCGATTCGGTACCATCCGACACCACCATCGGCGGCCTTTTTCCGCGCGGTATAAGAAGATTGAAAAGTTCCATTCCCCGCCTCTCTTCTCTTATCCGAACTTCGGAGTTGCACAAAAGTCGCTTTATCTTTCGTCGCCTGTGTGTACCTACCTACCTACCTACCTACGTATATACCTATCTACCTTCACCCATCTACTTTCGTCTAAGGAAAGCGCGGCTTGTCTGCCTCTTTACAATCTGGGAAATGAGATTACTTAATCTGCTTGTTTCACTATCGAAACCGACCGTGGAAATTAAATATCCCGCCTTAGCGGAAGGCGTGCAGTCTCGCGGCGCCGTAATTTAATCGGCATGCACCGGTTTCGCAGCGCTAATATTTTAGTGTTAAATAACGTCTGGCTGGGTATTTAGCGTGGCGTGCATTGGACGCGCGTGTATTGGGCGATTCGTAGGTGGCGATACGCACCCTGCATGATTTATCGCTTCGAAACGAGCCGCGTTGCTAACTACACATTTTCCCTTCGCATTCTCGTTTGGCAAAAACTTTTCCGTTGCATACGAGAATTGTGGCGATCGTATTCCAATATCAAATTTTAAATAAAATGTAAGAATGAAGATGAGAGAATTTGATTATTTATTAATTTTTTAATTAGTTACTATCGAAAGATAAAATTTTTTTTCTCAGAGCATACATTTCTCGGAATACACGTTCCTATATTTAATATATTTGAACGAAAAATAAGAGTAAATGTGAGAAGTTAAAGTTTAATTCTTGCGCTCTAATGTTCCTTCTAACGCGCAGTTAAAGTCACTGAATTTAATCTCTTTTCATCAGTCTTATAGATAGATTTAGTGTGTTTTCTCACAGGTTAAATCAGTTTTCTCTATTATTACAACATTCCTCTAACGTAAGAGTACTAAATAAATTTATCCTTAATCTGTCTTTACTCCGCTGAAGTTCCTTCGAATATAGAAGTGGCAGGAAGAGAGCGTCCGTTCTCCGAGGAAGGGTCATTTCCTTCATCGTCCTTCGGAGCTACCTAGTTAAGTAGTTCCTTTCTTTTAAAATCGCGAATTTTCTTCTTCCTCGGGCACATTACTCTCTGAAAAGCAATTACTCGCATACAAAGTTTGAAGAATAGTGCTTGAAATCTTTTTCCAGCTTTATACTAATTTTTTTTTTTTTTTTTTTTAATCACACAGGGAAGATTAAAACTATTTTAAAATACATGTTATTAAATATGTATACGTAACAATACAAAATATTATTTATACTTTTTATTTATAAATTTAATTGTAGAGCTAATTTAAATAGCGCACTAGAATAATAGTGTATTGAAAATTATATTAATCATATTTCTTTTAATTTCGGAATTTGTATAATAAAATCAAAACTTTATAATTTACGACAAAATTTGGAAGGAAATTATATTTATAATTTTAGATATGTATGTATTATTGATATTATAAAAAATATATATTACATTTGAAATACATATGCATTAACATATGCGGTATATAAAATTGTAAATAAATTTCTATTTTGAATTTTATTGCGAATTATATGTATGTTATCAAAAACACATTTTAATTTATAAGAATAGACAAGAATTTATACGAAAATAATTTTAGTTTTTATACACAATTTCCAAGAACCTCTTACGCTCCGTTTTATTTCTATATTTTATTCATTAAATTTTTGTTATTATAAATAACGGTACCATTGAGATTTATATAAGTATTATTATATATTTCTTTATTAAACCCATTCTTTGCGATTCTTGCGAATCTGCGTGTTCGACGGAAGTAATCCTGTCACTTGTCGTCGAAACGAGCCGTCCGCGACGTGACACAGAGTAGTTCAACGATGCTCTCTCACGAGGATATTCTCCTCGAATGTGGTATACAAAGTTCAGCTTTCCATCCAATGCCGTGCCCTCACTCGTGCCGTTCCATTCGGTTGTCCTTACATGCCTCCATCGTGTGCCTACACACTCGTAAGTCTTTGTATACCTGTTACATCGCGCTGGCGCATCGCTCGTGGCATGGGCCGCATACAACGCCGGATAGGTCCCGTATCACCTGTCGCCGAGAAATAACCTGTTCTGATTTCACAGTACGCGCATCCGCGTGTGTTACCCTTCACGAAGTAAGTTACATAATGTTCTATCTCGGCGTGTATATAACCATGACACACGAGATAAGCACGTGCGCCGGGAAAGTAGCCAACTTTCGGGCGTCTCTTTCTCTCCTTCATCGTTTCTGCCTTCTGTAACTCGATGTATATTTTTCAAGACGAGAATCGGTTATACATAAACATTTGAATACTCGAAGCCTCAACGCAAAGCACATGCCGTCGTGATATAACTCCACTGTGATACGGTTCGGTACCATAATGGAGTTATGGTACGGTTGTTATTAATTTTTAGGTCGTACTTTTTGACGCCGTGCATGGTACCGACTTGTGTCTCGTTTACAGCCGCATCGTAAACCATGTTACAATCATTTGTTATTTTCAGCAAAGTATAAAGTCCGAAAGTACCGGGAGGATATGTACGTTCACCACGATTTATATTCTCATTAACACACATTATTGTTCTTGCATGTCTTGCTAGACAATATTATTGGAAAAATTTCTCCGCTATTAATATTTTTATATCTTGCGGATTATTATCGGACAATACGAATATATTAATGATTTATCCATTTATCTTAAAAAAGGCATGTTAAATCGATACTCGCAAATATTGTTGCTTCTTTTCCATCCATGTTGATTAATTGTCTCAATACTACGCTGTACATTACTTCATATCAATAAAAGTCTTTCATGGCTATGTATTTGACAATTTAAATATTAAGTATATGTGCATAATTTTGATTTAATTGATTTTGAAAAAAATAGATAATACATATTAGTTATACATATTATTATACGACAGAGATGTAGCTTCCATCCTCTATCAGAGGTCGATGAAGGAAAAAAATTCCTTTCGTTGCCGACTAATTATTGTCGCCGGAGTACACGAGCATAATTTTATGCTCATTTATGACATGACAGTTTGTCATGCATCGTTTTAATATAACTTTAATCAATTTAATGCCAAATTGCCAATCAAATTTATAATAATTGATTGAAGTAATAATATTTAATTTTAATAAAATAAAATTAAAATTATAAAAATATATAAAATAAAATTAATAAATAATATAATATAATATAATATAATAATATTTACATAATAATAATATAATAATATAATAATATTTACATATAACGTATAATATAGGATACGCGTAGCGTATCCTATTTCGGAAATATGATCGAATCGAATTAATGCATGTGCGGAATTTATAATAATTAATATAAAAATAACAATACTCACCCTTGGGTTGTTCCGCCGGTGCAGGATGCCTCTCCTAGATCTCCTCCTCCTCCTCTCGGAATGTTAGGGGATCGTTAGGTTGATCTGTAACACAAATAAAACCAAATTGTAGCAGCGCATATATAATGAATATTTAAAAAAATTTGTTGTACGCTTGAATTTTATATTTGATTTCATATAATACTAAACAGATTGATAAGATAATTTTATAAATTTTGAAAAAAAGATACCAACTATAATAACTAATAATAACTAATAATTTCATATAAAAGCTATAATTTAAAAGTAAAAACCTTTTCCTCTAATTCTCTCTTATTTAAATCATATAATTACAAAATCAAGTTACGCGATTAATTGTTTAATTTAAATTGCACGCAATTAATAAATAATTAATATACAAATAACAAATTACTTACCACAGGGCTGCTCCACCGAAGCCCGATGCCTCTCCTAGGCCTCCTCCTCCTCTCAGGTTGATTCACACGCGCGATATTTTAAACGGCACTCCCGCATTTTTATTAAAAGATACTTCCGCACTTTCCGCATGATCGAGCCTCGTTTCACACGAGAATCGTACTGCGAGTTGACAAGTACTAATGATAACAAGGCTATAGTCGTAAGATATTAACAAGCGCGCTAATATAATTTACATCGCCAAGGCCGAATACAATGTTATTGATAATTCGCAGAAAATATTTTGTGTACTCTGACATATATACGGTGTAGAATATTAAATAATACAAGTATTTTAAATTATAGATTAATTATTTAATAAATGATTAATATATCATGGAGCTTATTATTATGTTAATCATTATTCGAACCTACAATTTGACTATTTTGTTGTGCGTCTTTAATCCGAATCATGATTATATTGTCAAAAAATCGAACAATAAAGCATCGGATAAAATATAGTTAAACATCAAGTATTTAAAAAAAAAAAAATAATTATTATTTATAAAGAGAGAAAGAGAGAGAGAGAAAGATCGCGACAAAACAATAATTCACAATTTTAATTTTAATCATTTCAATTCTTTATTAAGTGTGTATGTGACACACAATACGCGAAATTTATTCTTTATGATTTAATTACGTATTATTCAAAATTTAAAATGTGTGAAAGATAGTTAATTATTTGTCATATCAAATTATTTTACGATACTTATCGCGATCGCGTTGTGTAGATAAATTTGATGGAGTGTCTCGCGTTTTACTTCCTTACTGTTCGAGTGTCGCCGTGAGACTAATAAAGCCATAAACCATAACACGTTATCAATAGCGCGCTAATGTTTACATCCTCAAGGCCGTATACCATGTTATGTTTTGATTATTCGTTGCCGAAATATTTTCCATACTATGACGTATATATACAAACGGAATTATTTTATTATAATTATACATGTATTTATATTATAATTATATATGTCTTTTAAATTATAAATCAAAATTAACAATATATTACGGGGTTTATCGTTAATTACTCGGACCTGCGAGTCAACTATTTTATTGCGCGATCCGAATCATATTTAAATTGTCGAAAAATCATTTATAGTATTCTAATAAAATAAAATTTCGATATCTTCGTATTACAGTGAAAAATACTAAATCCGTATGTAAATAATTTTGATGTAAAACTACTTGTTGAATGTATACAATGTTTGAAAGTTTGCTTTGCGCGCGATTTAATATGCGATATTTATTATTACCGTTTTTTCTATTTTATTAGAATTATAATTATTAAATTCATTACAATAATACAATCCTAAGAATAATACGAGACAAAAAGATGACACTAAAAATAGTAACAAAAGTTGTGAAATATATTCGGTGTCTAGTATCGACAAAATGGGACAGTCTTTTTATGGATCGGGAATTTCGAGCTATTGGCGGGTATCATCACCATCTGCATCTGTATCTGGCTGACTGTTTGACGTGGCGGAAATTGGAAAACACTGGTTATCATCCGTATCTCTCGACGATTTTACGAGCTCGCATCGTAGGCATCGCCTGCCACGTACCAACGTGCACGTTTTCGCGGGCATAACAATGGCAGTGCGCCGATTGGCACGCAAATCTGTCCATCGCTCTCGGCTATGACCCGCAAAGACAAACATGTTCGCCAAATTCTCTACTTCGACATGAAAATACATAATTTATACGATCAATCCCATATCCATTAAAGTGCAAAATGGAATATAGATTGTTCGCCGAACACATTATATGCATAGTTTACCATGTTGCGGTTTATAATTTGTCTCACCCCTCAATGAAATATAAAATTATATATATATATATTGATTTTTTTTCTACGTAGTATAATTATCGTACGCGATAATTTCTTCAGAGAATTTGTGTCCGTCGGAGAATCCGGAGGAAAATGTAATAACGAGTAATGATTCACGTTGTGTATACGTTTAATATTTCGCTTTGGCGGGTTGAACTGTACAATAGTATTCGCGATAATTAAATCTGATTGATTTTCCGAATTAATACGGATTTAACGGGTATTAATTGAACTTTAATTAAATTTGTGCCGATATATGAGACGGGCGAGGTATTCATCATACAATTTAAAATACGATATAATTCTTCATGGACGTGTAATAGCTGTCCCCGGCTATATAATGTTGAACCATATTTTTATCGCATCGATTATCAGTCGCGGAAGTAAAGTAACAGAAGGGGATAATAAATTTGACGAACAACGATGTGAAATCCGTAAATTGTAGAACTTGAATTCGCCTATATATATATATATATATATATATATATATATATATATATATATATATTCACATTAAATCCGCATTAAGTCCGCATCGCTAGTTTCAATCAAACGTATTTGCATCGAATGTGAACAGACGCGTAGGGATTTAAAAATCAGATAAATGAGTTCTTTTATATCTCTTTTTTCTGTATATGCATATCCTGCTATTTCTCCGTGATATCGACCGTTCGTGCTCAGAATCTCTTACGAAGCGGCAATGTGGAACAATCTGTGAGATACGGACAAGGAGAGGAAGCGGTGTGAGTTGAAAGCTCGGTTGACCCAGTTCGTTCGCGGCGTTGTTGTCAACGAAAGAGATTTATATATATATATATATATATATATGTATTATATATATATATAAACGGAGAGAGAATACATAATTATATAATAACATATAAGTTTATTGAATATAGAGAGAGATAAGCTGCTTTTAACAAATACATTAAATAGAAATTAGAATAATAATCCGGAAGATGAATCTCGATATAATTTGATGTTAATAATCTAATATACATTTAAAAATGATCGACTAAATATATATATATATATATATATATATATATATATTTTTTTTATTTTACTAATTATGCTTGAGTCCCATTTTTACTAATTACATTTCAGTAAATTACAGCGAAACGTCTTTTTCTCACGCACATTTTTCAAGCACATTTTATCATTCTGTCTAAAAGGTGAGATAAGTGATTTGAAATATTATTTGCTAGAGGGCTTTAATTTTATGAGAAGCATTTAATTGTATAGCTCCAAATGAAAATTTCTCGATAACGCTTCTTAGGTACACAAGTCATATATAAGAAGCATAAAATGTGTTTTCAACATCCACGTTGTGCCGCCGCGCTGTTACCGCGTCTTCGTTATGGGCCATTAAAAAAAAAAAAAAATGAACATATGTACTGTATGTATGTATCAGGCCAAGACGTACATACATAGATGTAATAAAAGATATGGATGTTATGGGAAAAATGGTAAGTGTTTATAAACAAGACGTGTGGATATTATTTTGCTATTTCTTGTTGTCCGAGCATCGTGTAGCTGTATTGCTCTCTTCGAGCAAAGGTATGAACGTAGTAAGGGGGGGAGGGGAGGGGATCTTCTCTCTCTTCTGCAGTTGTTATTCATTCGGAGAGAAGCATAAAGAGAATAAAGTTCGAACGCATTCGAACCTGGGATTTGCCGGACCTTTGCACCAAGCCACACATCACCTCCATTTCAATTACTTATAATAATAATGTTATTTTGAATGCGCGTGAAATTTAAGACTCGTGATTTAAGCCTCTAAGCTTAATTTTTGCTACTAATTATTTGTAATAACGATGTTATTTTGAATGCGCGTGAGATTATTCCGCTTGCTGCGATCTCTCTGTAATACATAGTATTTATTATACATAGCGTTTACTACAAAGCAGTAAACCGCATGTATTCGGTCGTTCATAAGACAATAGTCGAGAGCGTTGAATTTGACTAAGCTCATTGGCGGTATTGTTCTTAATGAAGGTCTTTGGTCGAAAGTCCGACGATAAGCACGCTCAGGTAATCTCCTATCTCCGGTAATTGTAGAGACTTCGTGATGCTGCATGTTGAGAGAGAAAGCGAAGGCTCAATAAATAATTATTCAATAATTGCCTTGTCTTTACGCGATTCTCTCTGCATTATTTGTTGCATTCTGCAATGTTAACTGTAACAGCGCAGAACACACAAGTCCAACATGCAAGATATTTAATGTAAATACAGCAATTGTGTTAAACTAGATTGTATGAACTCAGTATTCCCAAATTATTTATTTCTTAACTTTATAAAACTGAGCGATTCTCCGAATGGATGCTACATTTTGAAAATTAATTTGCTTTGAACGTACAAAGAGAAGATATTATAATAAAAATTACAATGTAAAAATTACAATTTTTATAATTTTGTGAAACATATAAAAAAATAAAATATAAGAAAAATTACGCGCTATATTTTTATTCAATAATATTATATATATTATAATATTATATATTTTATAAAAGAGTATTGTAATTATATTTAAATATTTTGTATAATGTATAAACGTGCATGTCAAACCTACATGTGCGTTACAAGATGTATCTTGAAGGATAAATTCACTTTGCTTTGCGTGCACGTGTGTACATCTAAAGTCTGATATTAAAAAGAATGAGAAGAAATATTACTTTTCACGGAATTTTGAACTTGACATTAATTACATGAATTTTATTCGGACTAGTCACAATAAAAAAACGTGCATAGGCATTGTAAAAGAAATAAATAAAAATTATAAACTTCTGCTTGCAAAAGAAACAATTCTGATCTGCAGAAAAATTAAAAAAAAAATTTTATATTACAACTTTTATCGAATTGATGCTAAGCGTATATATCTAAATGCTAAATGTTAACAACTATCAGTAAACTTTGAAAGCAAATCCCTGCGGTTTCTAAACACTAATCGATAAACAGGGAAATAACTACTTGATTTGCTTGATTTTGAAGCGATTCTCTGCTACTGCGAGTGATGTTATCTACGGAATTCGCTACAAAGCATCCAACAATGTACAAACAGCCGAGAGGGCGGCAAGGGACAGAGGCCCCGGGTGCTCTCCAAAGTCGACCTAGTTCGTTGGCGCTGTCGCTGTCAACGAGGAGAATCTATGACGGGAATGCACCGGCGTATCACTTAGCTGAATTCTCGCTACTGCGGGGCCCAGCCCCGGGAAAGTTCCATTCCCGCTTTAACGCCAAAATCCTATGAATTATGCGAACACGGATGCTCGGTGGGTCCTCGGGAGCGCGGGCGGCGAAGAAGGAAGACCGCCGGATAGAGAAATCAAATTTTCGAGGCGAGAATAGAAACAGTAGAATGGGATAAGGACGCGGTACTAGGGGAAGAATCAGAGCGAGAAGGAGAAACGCATCGAATCGCTGACCCGCGGATCGAATCGACGGCCCAGCCGTCGTTGGCGCCGCTATGGAGCAATCGATAGAGCCAAGTTTCTTCGTCGGCTCCGCCGTGGGCTCCGTCGACTCCGCATCGATAGGAAGTCAGGCCAATTACGGCCGATCCCATTGCCTTAGGTATATTATCAGATGGCGTTTCGAAGTTAGCTTTTCATCTCTTCGATTCCGCGACGATCAGCTTTTCGTTGCCGACGCAGTTTTCGAGGGAAGAAGCGGAAGAAAAAAAAAAAGCGTGAGAGGATGGGCAGAGAAGGTGCGCGCGAAGTTGCCGCGGGGTTTCCCGCCTCCCTTCTTTAAACAGAAATGCTCCTCCGCTCGACACGCTCGTCCGCATCTCGACGGAAGTAAGTTTCGGGAGCTCGCGGAGAAGCGTGCGGTAGGTTGGTTATATGAACGTTGGAAGAAGAGATGCCGAAGTGGGCCGGGAGAAAGAAAACTTGGGCAACTTTCGACCCGACGAGTCTAATCGTCAAAGTCCTCACGGTTCCTCTTCGGTTTGCTTAAAGCGCATTCGCTACTAATTTATAACGCGAGGAAAAGAGAGCGCGCTTTCAACTTTGCGATCGATTCGACGAAATGCCCTGTAACTTTAGAATATTAATATATTTATAAATATATCACAAGTTTTCATCATAATTATTCGACCGTATTACGTAATTGCGCGAATTTTTCGCGCATAATGAATGAAATTATTTACATTACATGCAAAAAAGTTTGTTTTGCTTAATTTTTCTCTTTATTAGTATTGTAACATATTTATAATTTTTCCTTACATTTCTCTCTACCATAATATAATTGAACGATTCGCGAAAGAACTTTACTGACAACAATTTAACTTTAATGATATATCATATAGCACTATATGTAAAAATAATTTTAATTGCATGTTTTAAGCTATCAAACTTGTGACAGGAATTAATTGCGATGAGAATCACGCATCTCTAAATCATGGATATAAATTGCTGAGAACAAATCTTTAATTAACTTTGATATTAGTCAGGATGTCAATCAATGATTACCCCTTGATTAAACCGAGACACAAAATATTAGCGAGTAGATCTAGATAAAGTACAGACTCTTAATTTAGGAAAGAAAAAAGAATTAGTCAATTATAAGACAAAGGATAAAATCGAAAATCGACGTACATCATATGTTTACTTAATCAAGAATAAAAATGATAAGATTTCGAGTGAATTTACACGATATTTGCAACGTTTTTTGATAATAATGCATTTTTTTATCTAATTAGTTTATTTAATGATATAGTATACTCTATGAAAAAGATAAATCTGAATTGATATATTAAAAAATAGTACTATCTTTGAAATATCTTTGTGAATTATATACATTTCAATTAATATTATTAGTTAATTAAAATACAAGAATGCTTCACTGATTAATTTAGTTAAATTTCGATGAATCGATACTTGATTTATTGGATCGCTTGTCGAAATCATTACAGAGGATAGAAAGCGGATAGCGGTTTCTGTGCTATCGAAAACAACTTCGTGCTTTCATCGTGATCCGGGTAATCTTACTAACCCGACTAAGGTATCCTTTTGCCCTAAACTGTTACATAGGAGGATAATAGAATGGATGGAAGAAAACGGAAAAAAAACACAAAATAATCTGTCGATGCGCTAAAATATGTCAGAGTAAAATAGAAAATCTTAAGATGTCTCAAAAATATATTTGTAATTTCATATTTTAATTTATCTATATTTATATGTAATTCTTTTGACCTAGATTGTCATATTTATTTATAGCTGCTATTAAAGCAAGATATGACGGTATAAATAAATTATTATATATTATTATAAATTATTATATAAATAAAATATTATAAGCAAAAGATGAAGACAAATACAAGAAAATAACATCTACAATGAGACGTTAAGAAGAATTAACAATCGTAAAAAAATCGATTATTTATTACAAGCACAGAGGTTAAAATAGAATGTGTACGTTTCATATATATATATTTTAAAATTTTTATGATTCTTCTATATTGTAGTTATATTTGAATATGGTGATACATTAACATGTTTAGCTTTTGCGTGTCATATTATGTCACTGGATGACAAGTCTATTCTCTAGTGCTCTACTGTGTTATGTCAATAGCCAGTAACATGTTGATATTAGACTTGTACATAGAACCATAGTAGTCTCCATTATTCTGTTTGCAGCGCCAAATATTGAGACATCTTTATTGAGATTTGTTCGACATGCTTGATCGGTAAATTCGTTTATGATGAACCAGAAACCAAAATTCAAAACGGAATTCATTACACTACCGACCATGTGGTGCTTCCAAACGATTCGGCTAATCTTGCTGATCTGTTTGAGATAGCCGTTTACACTCAACTGCTCGCAGAGAGCGAGCCGAAGCGAGAGGAATATCCGAGACGTAGGAGAAAGAAAGGATGAGAGATAGTGCACTCCTCGTTTCCCATATTATCTCCACGGCGCTTTGGTCTACGTCGGACATGATCCCGTAACTCATATCACCATGTGTCACCGGCTTAATCTAATTCACGATCGTTGTCCGCCGTAACTCACATCAGAATAATTGTTCGATCGATATTTCTAGCGATATCGTACGTCATGTTGTGTATATGTATTTTAGGTATCGCAAGATACAACTTCGTGATTCGCGATCCATTCAAATCTCATAGTTTCCTAAAAAGCAATGATTCACCTGACGGGGAAAAAGCTGTATTTAATAATCATCTGTCTCCAAAAATATAAAATGGACGACGTGAATGTGGCGTAATTCAATTAAGTCGAATAAAAAATATTTAGTATTCTTTTATCGCGAGTACGCGATAAAAGAAAGAATATAAACAAGAATTTTGACGAGTTTTTCATAATTAAAATATCTGACAGGAGGGGATTTCAAGATCTCTCGCGCATCGTAATATTAGCCAAATAACATGGTTTGCAAAGATATTGGAGTGCTCATTTTTTTTTTTTAGCCGGCATTCCTTTCGCGCTGATTGAGTGTGACGGATAGCTCGTGTTACCAGGACGTTTTTCCGCACGAGCTCCTGTACACATGTTGCCGCGAGCCCTCGCCGCCAATTTAATCAGCCGTGCGATGCGCTGCGCTGTCGTACCGTCAACCAGTCACACCGCTTTTTTACCTTTAGGGAATAAATCTATATAGTTTATTATTTGTCGATCCGTTCTATCCATCTGACAATATTGTCTCTCGAAATGACACATATACACGTCACCCACGGTCTCTTTTTTTACAGCGAAAATTTATTTTCGTAACATGCGCGATGCGTAACGTAATACGCATGATAAAAAGTTTATTATTAATATTTACTGCATGTCACAATTGCATCGGCAACAGCGATTATACAAATCAAATTTAATATTATATTGAATTTTCTGTTCTCTTTTAGATGAATGTAACTCATCCGAAATATATGAGATAATTTTATTATAGCGATAAGATTTGTTTGAAATTTCACCATCTGCCATAAAAACTTGACAATTATTATATTACGTCATTAATAATTGCTAATTGATGCGATATTTATTAATGTTTCGTAAGGTTCACTGATCGTGACAGGTTTGATAGACTTTTAATCTTTCGATGGAATTGTCACCGTTACTGTGACTTTCGGTAGACGGTATATAGCAGATGGGAGAACTGTCTCTCACGAGAATAAGCGACATCGGCTCACGATGCGATAAATCCCTTTTATTGCGGTATTCCAACAGCGATCTACTGGTTTGAATGACTCATCGTAACCTTTGATGAGTTCCACGCGCTGAATCCATTACTCGGAGACGAAGTCGGATTCTTGTTGCCACTGTAATTCTCGATTACACGATAGTCGTAAAAAAAGATTATATACTAAATGTACTAAAATTGAAAGAAAGTTTTATATTACCGATAGCGGAAAGAAATGGCGGCAGAGTGTAATGAGATTCTCACATTATGCTCGATAAAATGTACGATACAGATATTTAACCTCGATTCCTTAAAATATATCCGAAATATATCCACTTTTGACAGTTTACAATAGAGAGACATTTAATTAAAATTATAGTCACGTGGTGCACTTAAAATTTAAGATGCACCACGGGATCATAAAGTAATAGACTTTCTGAGAGCATGCAAATTTACCCCATAACATTGGCTTAAGTAATGCAGGATTTAATCTTTTCACGAGACTACGAAGGAATACAAAGTCGATTAGAAAATTACTTTTTACTGTGCTATATTTCGCAACTTATTAATTATAAATGACACATACTTTTTTATACGCATTTCTTCTTTCTCTTTAATCCTTTCATTGCTTCTCTTTCTTCTTGTCCTTTTGCTTTTTTTATATGCAGGTTTTTAATCATCTGTTCGAATACACTTTAAACGATTAGATAATGAAAAAAAAATCGCATTTTTCTCAGCTCTGCATCATTTTAGATTTGCTTTTTCCGCTTAAGTGAGAAATATTCGCACGAGTCGACATCTCTCAAGCAATTAGAAGTGATTTTAAAAAAAAAAAGTTTTGTTAATAGGCACCCAAGAGTATATAAATAAAAATACCGTCTGTGAAAAGCGAGAAACGCTTGAACTTGCTTGCAAGTTTCGAGTACTTGGCCACTCGAAAAGTTTTTAGCTGGCTGCATTTCTAACTGGCGGTAGTTTCTCTCTCTCTCTCTCTCTCTCTCTCTCTCTCTCTCGCGCCAGTCGCGAGTTTCTGCAATTTGCGCTCGCAACATCGCTTCAATTATACGACAGGCAGATTCACCGCTCATTAAAAGTGGAGGAACACCGGGGCCCCCGGCTTCCGCTATTCAATCTTCTATCCTCGAGCCTCCGCGTTCCGCAAGATTTCTTCGCTCTCCGCTCAAAATTGTTCCGCAACCTTATTAATTTCGATCCAGCGAAATAGACTATTTCTAAATAAAACTAAATTTATTTAAAAGTCATCTCTCTCTCTTTCTCTCTCTCTTTCCTTTTACATCTTTCATTGTGATCTTCTCGCAGTTTTAAAAATTCTGCACTAATTACTGTTGAATATATCTAGAGGATACACAAAGCTGGAATTTTAAATTATCTTTGTAATTATATATAACGTTGATATATATTTTGACACAAATGTTTCAAAACGCTAGGAAGAATTCTTTTTATCTCTGAGCTGGTCCACTGTCATGAAAATGCAAAATGTTATAAATTTATGGCATCATATAACGTTCGTCCTTTACGCGGTAAAAGCAGTCTTGGCGGATTCAAGATGCACCACGACAAATTCATCTCCGAGTCTCCGTCCGTATCGTACAAAGTCCGAGTTGTTACGTTAAATGCCGGGATGTAGACGTTAATAAATTGCAAGAATTGCCTTCCGGGGAAGGAACATTTCCCAGAGTACAAGGAGCAAGCATCGCGTATATATTGTCGACGCACAGGTACATCCGTACGCAAAGGGAAGAAAAAGGAAGATTGAAAAGGAGCCGAGAAAAGATTAATGAGCGTTTTCTCGCCTCGCCTCTTGTCATTCCTTTCATCTTCTTACCTGTCTCATGTTTTTTTTTTTTTTCCGTAGGATCTCATGCACAAAAATGCTCTTTCATCTATATGCCAGATTTTTTAAATACCATTCAATAAAATGCTCGAGGATGCATATGAGTGTCAGTCTTTCAAATGGACGAAGTACCGCTTTAAATATTGAGTAATTTGACGTGACAATAGAATTGCCGGAAGCGCTGTTAAAAAATTAACCGACACATATAGCGATAAAATATGCAAAATGTATGAGATACTATACATATATGAATCCATGAAAATAATGGATTATCGACGGATAATCGTTTACGGAAAATGTAGAGTTACTAATGTAGCCGAGAGAATGCATATCTATGCATTAACTACATTTCTGATTTTAAAGATTTACAAATTCAATGCAATATTCGATAATTGTAATATGATTAGACATTAATATAGTAATTATCGTAATAATTGACAGTAATTGTTCGATAATTTTTCTTGCTTGGTTCTTACGATAATAATTCGTTTCTGCAATTGAAGAAAGAAAAAAGAGGCATTAAAAGAAATTTATTTTATCGCGTATGCATTCTTTTTCACTTTTTTAATGGAAAGAACATATAGTATACATATATATACACGCATAAAATAGCTTGGAACGACATTTATATTAATGAATGAGTGAAAAAATTTATATTTGAGGAGAATATCTTAATTGTTTATAAGTGTTCAGATCATGAAAAAGCAAAACGTGGAAAATAGCGACCAATACGTACCGTTCGCGAAGAGAGAGAGAGAGAGAGAGAGAGAGAGAGAGAAAGAGACTTTAATCCTCGTATATACGAGTAATACGCTGTGAATAAGCTGAAAAGGATTTTCGCCGGTATAGGAATTATTTATCATCGTGGATTATGGTAGCTCTCGTCGGCTATTAAACGGAACGAAAGCGAGCACGGCCGAACACGCAACTCGACGGAAAATCCCATTGGGCGCGCGCAAATATTAAATGCGTTTACGATTTTCGCGAATGGGACTGATTATTATCCTCCGCGGAAATCGAACAATATGCCGCGGCTGCGAGAAAGCATTTTTCATATACGACTGTGTAATATATACGATAAAGTATAAAATACAAAAGCAAAAAAAAAGAAAAACAATGTTTTTATCAATTGTTCTTTGTAACTGTATCCTTTGTATTTATTTATTTTTTTTGTGTCACTTGTAACGATTCGGTTTATGTCTGATTTTAAAACCGTGGAGAGTGATAAATTTCTTTTTAATCAATTATTCTAAAAAGTAAATTAATCTTTTTATTTATACACGATATCAAAAATTCATGTATTGTATGACCAAGTATACACATATATATATATATATATATATATATATATATATATATCGTCATATATTTTAATAATCTCTTTGTATGAATTATATATGCGAGAGCATTATCTGTCGCATCTCACTAATAATAATAATTGGTTAGAGTATATTTATTGCCGCAATGAAAGTACTAAATTTAAAGAGGTGTAAATTATATTTTGGTTTTAAAGAGATGCACGTTATAATATAAAAGGGCTGGGGTTACGTTTTTGTAAAATCAAAGCGTGTGTATTTTGCAAATCTATATCAAAAAATGGGTAACGCGAGAACGTGATTGTGAATTGTACATCGAACGACAGAATGAAAAAAAAAATAGGACAGGTCGCAATGCACAAAGGGCCAGTGGCAAACGTTCGATTGGTCATGAACAAAAAATAAAAGCCGATAGCGATGCGAAAGTTCATGAATCTTTGTCACATCGTAATGTCAGACACGCATACAAATGCAAAATGTTTTAAATTTAGCTTCCAATCAAGCGTTCCGACACATATATTTTTTAGAAAAATATTTACCGATAGTATTCTGTAAAATCTTTGGATCAAAAAATAAGAGATCGAGAAGATTAGATAGTGGAAAAATGAGAAGCGATTTAAAGAAATCAAGTAGCGGATCATATGTATGCAATGAGTGATTGCTCGCGCTTAAAAAATGCAGTGGAATGAACGAACGATCAATATTGTATGCCACCACGCGGCATTCTATATGTAGGCTCTAAAAATTCGAACGATATTACGGTAGCTACGTGTTGTGGTTCGATGCGGTGCGAAAATCCCAAAGGAACGCTCAAATTCAAGCCGCATACACTACGCTTGATTCTACGCCTGATGTTGTTAAGCCTCGTGTGTGTCGGTGAATTTCTATATTCTTTTTCAACTCTCGCAGCTTCTGGATAGCGTTTTTAGAATTACGTCTCATATATTGTTTATTTTCTAACATTTATAAATAAAAGATGTAAAATCAATTTCTATATAAAATGAAAATTGATGATGAAAATATTACCGAAGAAAATCTTAGCGAAATATTTGATTGAATAAATTTGTCTGCAAAATTTTCTAGATTTAAAATAATTAATCTAAGCAACGATGATGAGAGACAAGGCTAATACGAACTTTTGAACACGTTTAAAGTACTTACAGTATATGTATTATAAAGTACTTACAGTACTTACAGTACTTATAGTTTTCGTAGTATAACTCTTGTTCTCCGCAGGGCAGTCAACTGGTTGGCTACCTTTGGCTGAAGATGATTTGAACGAAAGTTGAATATTTACTATGGGAATTGGCCGTTCTGAAAAATGTATTATAAGTGCTTTATAGCACATATACCAAAGATTTATATTGATTTTATAATTATTGCTTGAATTTATTCACATTATTAAATCTTTTCTAAAGTAGCTATTAGGATTATGATTTATTTTATTATTTCTGTTGAATCAATACTATCGTATTTCTGCTATTTCTGACATTGATAAATATTTATTAGATTTTTTTATTTTATTATTTTGCACACTGTGGTTTTTATAATTTTACTTTATACTATACATTAAAATTTAAATCTACATCTCTTTTAATCGTAGCATGCTTACAAATTATTCAAATATTATTTCTGCAAATTTTGCATAAAAGAACACAGCCATTATAGCAATTATAGATATTACTTAGTCATTTTAGCAGTGCTCAGAAATTTCCACTTTGTTTACATTTTTTGTGGCTAATATGCAGACATTGATATAAAAGTATGCTCGGATTTAAATTGCGCGAATTCTGTGGAAAATATTTGATAAAATTGAGTATTTAATTAGAATATCGGAAGGGAGAGATAATTGAATTTCAGAGTGCTTTTTCCAGACATGAAATTTTCATTCATTTTCATTCGGCAGACAATCTCTTAATCTTTTACTTTGTCAATACGTGAATACATCCATGTGAGTTACAAACATTACTTTATTATCTTTTCCATCACATTTGTGTTCAGTTTGTTTTTTGCAATATTATAATATTATAATTAAAACCTGTTGAATAATCATAAGGTCGCTGTATATAGAAGTTTTATTGATCCACGGTTTTGAAAGTACACGAATATCATAGTAGTGTGTGAAAATAATTATACTGTATCATCGTTTACACAGTGCGTCCAAGTTGATCCGGCTAAAAATTTTCTGCTTTATCGAATAAAATCTTCAATAAAACAGATTTATTTTAAGATGTATGCATTAAATTAAAAACTGATATCTCTCTTGTCATGTTGTTTCTTCGATTTATGGTTCAATATATTGAACGATGAAGTAGACGAAAATGAAATTTTAAAAATGTATAAACAAAAATATGAAACGACAAAATATGATACGACAAAATGATACGACAAAAATATTATCTTAAGTACATGTATGTGTACGCGTACAGATGCTTTGTATTGGAAAACTATTTCGAATTCGAGATAAAAACCGATCAATCGTATCGTCGTCTGCAGATATTGGAAGATGGAGATTATATCGAGAAAAAATATTGGCATTTATGTTAAGCTGATCAGAATTCTAATGATTTCTTAACTTAATATCTTACTGGAAATTTTTTTTTAAATTTTTGACAACACGATATTATGAAAATAATTAATTCTTCATGCTTAACACATAAATTTTTTGTCGGTCTGCATTATTTATTTTTTATTTGTCTGTATTATTTTGATATAATTATAATTAGCAAGCAGTCAATGATTTTTGGAGTTGAATGCACTGTGCGTAAACGATAATAATTTCATAATTATTATTGATTTGAGGCATACAGCAACTATCCGAATAAATTCTACGCATTAAATTCTCCCTTCATAGTGCCGGATTGTTTCGCGTCAAAGAACTTAACGGGTCTTTAACAAAATTGTCGAAAACGGACGAAATTTGCAATTTGTATACCCTTTGCTTTTTTTTTATTTACATTTATTTAGTCGCTTTGAATCGCGTGGAAATTAAATGGAACTAATATTCTCGTTACTGAGCACTTGAGCTTGTGTATCCATCTTTCAAAAAGCAAGATGAGATATATGAAATAGATTGTAACGAATCGCACGCAGGTACACTCGTTGGGATCAGGACTCGTAGAAGGATAGCGAGGTACAAACGCGAGATTCTAGATGAAATGCAGTTAGTCTTTCATTTAGCCTCAGGTTTAGTGTACGGAATGTGTATGTGTGTGAGTATATCGAAATTATAATTAATTAAAAAAAATATATATTATAGATATAGAAAAAAAAAAAACATTCTCTTTAACAAATGCGTATAAATTTAGACGAAATGACGTTAACACGCAGAATATCAGATATGTATAACTTCAGTGAAGTATTATTCAGTCGCGTATTATTTTTGCTTTTGCTAGAAATATTCCATAGAAAGTGGAGATCGCAAAGATCCTATATATCGGCACGAGCTACCTTCTACGCGCCTTTATCCCAAAGTATTTCGCGCGAGTAGATACCCGGCATTCTATATGGGGAATCGTGACTTCGTTTTAAATTCTTCCGATGCGGAGTAACGTCGTTTCGGAGAGAAATCGCCCTTTGCTCTGACAATAAGGAACTGAGGGTAGCAAGGAAGCCGCGTGACTACAACGTTTCCCTACATGGTTTAGCTCTCCTGTATTTTACGTACATTATATCGGTCTTTGGCTGTTCGATCGAATTCAACGTTTCGCCGTTTTTGACTGCGAATTTATAATAATAATAGTTAAGCTTTGCGCGTTGTGCCCCGTAATCGCTCCATGGTTTACGGTGAATTGCGATGAAATAGATTTTGCCAAATGTTTGCACACGTACATATGAAGGAATATTGTATACTAGAATGTTATATGCCCGCGCCCACATATTTAATATTATTGAATAGTTTAACTATTCGTGTAAATTGTAAACGCTCTGTATACTTGGCAATATCATGATAAAATAGGTCATGATAATATATGCGCGCAAAATACATATTTCTTGCGATACATAATTGGATGCATTAAGTTACGGTCTACTTGATTATGTATATAATATCGCAATTCTAGAAATTATTATTGCAATTAAATTTATACCAATTGCGTCAAGCTAGTTTGAATTCACATCGTTTTCCCACTCCTGTTAATACGTGTGGCATTTCTCTTGTGTCAAATTAATAAATCATAATTAATAAATTATTTTACAAATGCAAATCTTAGAAGATATTTAATATTTAATACAAATGTTGTATTTATTATACATATCAAAAATAATTAAATTTTTTTTACATCTAATTAGCAATTAAATAAAATAATTTAGTTGTTTTTTTTTTTAATTTTTTTCTAACATTTCCAAAAGAGTGGTCGTACCTTTTTTTGTGATCAAACCTTTAATTTGCAAATATTTACGATTTTTTAAATGCATACAATTATCTTGCAATTTATTAGAATTTTATAATTTATGAGAATATTATGGATATTGGTTTGAAAATTTTATAAATTAGAAATTGGAGTAGTGTCCAAGAATATTCATTTATAATACATTTTCGATATTTCTCTTGGCAAAGTTTGACGGTAGTATCCGCAAGTATCCTAAAAACACTAAACGACGTAACGGTATGTCGAGCAGCAATTCTTATACACCGGTTTATGCAAAGTAAATCGGGGTCGGCACCTCCTGAGAACGAACCTGTCGCATCGGATCGCCGTACTGCATATTTATGACGTTTTTGTAACGGCGCATCCACTGGAAACTATATAAGGCTTCTGAGCGTTATCATATTTTATAGGGACGATCCATCCTTGCTAGTGTTTATTTTTATTTCTATCACCGTCTCGCGACGAACTGTTTACCGCTGAAATATATCAGTATATACCCGCGGAATGGGAGTCGGCAAATAGTTTTGTTGGAAATTCGCAAATAGGGAATTTTCTGGCCGCCGGAAATATACATATATCGCTGAGAGGGTATCTATTTCGGGATGATAAAACGATATGGCAGTCTGAAATAATTTTTTGAAATAATATTATTTAATATTATTTAAGTGTTCAGGTTTTATTTAAATTTATAAAAAACAACAGTAGGTAATTTTTGTTTTTTTCAAAAATATTAATTTCAATTAGTGCAATAGCAATATGTTTTACTGGGAAATTGTATAATTGATTAGCTGATGTATGCCAATATTTATAAACGAGAAATAAGAGAATGCTTTAATATTAAAATTTTAATGATATTACATAATATTTTATTACCTATATGTATTAAACACTATAAAAAATCTCGATACATTATATTAAATTAATTTAATTAAATGTATTATATTGTTATACAAGTGCATTATACATATTTTGATTTTTCTATATATTTTTCTCTGCTTCTCTCAAATTATTATATATTCATTCAGATTTTTCTCCATATTTGCGGTAGTTTTTTTAATTTTTTATTTTAATTGTATATATATACAGTTGTTGATATCACAAATATCTGTAACGCGAGGAAATTAGCATTGTTTATTGTTTTATCTACAGTACAGTATTTTCTTCTGATATTAAAAATACCAAATCGAATATCAGCACTTGCGTGAACGCGCTGTCACGACCTGCTGGATAAATAGGGTGGAACCATCGTCGGGGATAGCTCCGAAAAATAATTCAGAATTCGTCCCGTTGCGCGAACGTGACCACCGACGAACGTATAGCCCTGAATTTCGGCGGAAATTCAGGTCTCGCCTTTACGGTCGCGCCGAAACCCCATAAGGAATCTTATCGAGGTACGTGAAAAGCTAGGGAGGCGAAACGTCATCGGTACGTTGCCGGACGTGGCACCCCAAATCGGCGAACGGAAGGGGTTGAAGTATAAGCGATCGGTGGCGGTCGCGGGGACGCGCGAGTGCGGGCAGGGCGAATGCGTCCAGAGTCGAAAGGGGAACTTAAACGCGGAATAACGTCGAATAGGCAGCACTCGTCCGGTGCTTCGAGCCCGTTCCGCCGATTTAATAACGTAAATTGTGCGCCGGTCGCTTTAGCAGTTCTGTCACGAATTTTTCTAAAGCACACTATCGAGTGTTCGGCTTCCTGCCGCGAATACAGAGATCTCGCCTCTCCCCAGACCCTGGCACGATGTCTCGCCTCCAGCCTCCCCCTCCTCGTTCTCCTCGTTTCCCCTTGTCCCTCTTTCACGGTACCCTCTCTTACCTCAATCCTTCTCTCTTTCTCTGTCGATTTCCGTGTCTGCTCTTTTTATTTTTCTGCCACGTCACCGTCTCTCTTTCCCTCCTTCTTTCTCTCTCGCTCTTTCTTTCTATTTTTTTTTTTTTTTCCCTATACTCGGCTTCTCTCAGCGTTTGTACGTACGAGGTGACAGGGCTGCGTCGATGAAAGCTAAACGACGAATTTCGTTCCCGCTCTTACGTGATTCGCATTTCCGTCTCGACCGGTTAATGCGACCACCGTAAGATCGGCGTGACTGAATTTCTCCACGTGGACTCTCTCTTCGCAGCCGAAAGTACTCTTTTCTTCATGGCTGCTGAGGCAACTCGAGAAAAAGGCGATGTGGAAAGGGAATCGGCTATAACGCCGACGGTTATACGATATACTTGAATCTCGACACAAAGAATGCCCCGACGGGCTTTCGACTCCGCGTAACTTTCGATCTCTACGGAATGGAAGTTCTTCCGCACGAGGAAGCGCTCGCGGTTGATTTTGGCATCCTTCTCTCTCTCTCTTTCTACTCTTCACTCTCTCTCTCTCTCTCTCTCTCTCTCTATCTCTATCTCTCTTTCTCTCTCACTCTCTCGCCGATCTTATTTAATTTAATTTAACTTAACTCGGGACTGCGTAACTAGATTTTACAAACCCGCCAACTTTGCGTTCCGGAAACGATTATTGTATTTCCCTCGGAGGTACTATATACGATGTAGCATCCTTCATAAATATTGGAAATCTAATAACTCTCAGTGCCGTTTACCTTGCTAAGAGTCTCGGCTTTTCTTCGATGAGAAAGAAACGAGGGAAGGTCAATCGAGAGAAAGGACAGCCAGAGGGGGAGATGTGCCAACGTCAAGAAGGGGGATAAGTTTTAAAAGACTTCACGTATAAATAAGAATTTCTTAGCCGCGAGGACATCCGTTATTTGCATGTGAGTAATGAGCCCGGCATGATGGGACTTAAAATGAGACAGGACACGGTGACGCGCTAAGAAGAACGAAGGGACGGCGAGAGAAACGGATGGGATGGTGTTACATCCCTTGGTATCAGCGCCCACCAGGCGCGCGATAACCTTTCATGTATGAAGTGTCGTTTAGCCGTCCTTGCGCGAGATTGTTCCGTGCCTCCGTCTTCCTTGCGCTACCTACTCGTCTCCCATACTATTTGTCGTTCCTTCTCGCACGCTATTCATCTTCCGCATTTCAGCCCGTCCCGCTCTAACCGCTAAGGTCTTGTCTACCCAGCGCCGTTCAAGTTTCGCCGCGAGTTTCCCCGAATAAAAGGAGTGCGGAATGCCGTTTGCGAAAAGTTCCCAAGTCAAATTGAACGGATGTGTTCGTAGCTGGCCGCGATCAACTCAAGATGGAAGACTCGGGAGTGAACGCTGTAAGGGAGAGAATGAGAGAGAAAGAGAGAAGAATATCCGAGCGGTATGGAGCTCCTGTTATTTGAGAAAGAAAATTTTAATTCGCGACTTCGCTATCGCGCGCGTTGATTTCTCGAAACTCATCTCTTAGATTTTCCAGCCCACAATGCTAAAGTTCCAGTAATGGTAATGGCGTTCGTGTTCTCTTCTAAAACGAAATCAATTTTCCGTGGGGATTTATGTTGATAAGTTCCGGATTCGAGATTATATCACGAGGTACTTCGCATCACTTCTGAAATAAACCTAAACCTGTGTTTCGTTTTAATAAAAAAAAAAAAAAGAAAAAAGCGTAGGAAAATGAGATCGTGACGCACGCGATTACTATCAAGTCTTTTAAACCGGCTAAAGTCTCTGTTTTCGAGAGTTACGTTGCTCAGCGGCGATAAACAAAGCGATTTTTTTACAAGCTTTAGAGTTTTGTCATGGAACTTCTTCCGGAGAAGAAATGTACCGGCAGAAAAGGTCACTAGTTTTCTCATAAAGTCGACTTTATAGGGTGAATTGTGTAGCTTCGCGGACGTTACCGAAGTTTCCAGACTGTCATCGTAAAGCGCCATTTTCACAGCTCGCAAGCGTGTAATAGAATTGCGGCATTACTTCAAGAAACGTTACGATTAAAGTATAAACCTAGTTCTTTGCGAGAGCGCCGCGAGAAAAAGCGCATGGTCACGATTTGCACATTCTACGAGCTAAGCCAACATTTTTTAATACGCTGGAAGCACATTGTTAACGTATTTTCCTCGTTAAGTGAACCCTCGCATTTTTCATACCCGACATTAATGAGCCGCGATGTAAGATACGTCACCGGGTATATACGAAATATAGCGATGACGAGAAAGTAAAGAAAAAGAAAAGCAGAAGCGACTATACATTGCTTAGAATGTCGCAACATTTCAACGAGCTCTTAATACGCCCATCATCCACCAAATTACGCCGGATGGCTGCTGCTTTCCCAAGCCCGCCTCTGCGCACAATGTACCGGGAGGGTTGTACTTTTCACGCAATTAACCCGGAATGAGGTCGCCGCCGATAAGAATCCGCGTGTACGCCGTCCATCGTTTTAAAGGGGGCGATTAATAAAACATTTTTCTTCTTGTAACTAATTAGATAATCCATCATAATTAATTCTCGGCTCGTTGCACGGATGTGCCGTTTGACTAACCTGTTCTTTACGTCACTCAAGTAACAAAGTAAGTAAAGAGCAACTATGAAACCATATGCTGATCAGGAATCGCGCACAAAATGTAGCGCTGTTAATCTTGGACAAGAAAATTGTTTTACGAAGCGATATCCGTGTACGAGCGATCCTATACATGAGCGAAGACCATGTCGATCATCGCTCGTGGACGTGACGACCACGTCGAGAAGGGTTGCGGTCGAATGTATGAGACTTCCGTTCAAACTGCGCTTCAATACCTGGAGCTCTTAAAGAGATTATTCCGAGAGGCCCCGCACTCTCTCGACAATCCCCCTTCGACTATCCACGGTCCTTCAAGAGCCTTCCATTCTCTAAGTTAGCTCCTTACGCTTCCTTGACTTCCATGAGGCGCTGTATCTTGCATTTCCCCAGCGATGAATACGCTCCGCTAGAATTCCAGGACCTCCGGCCATTATTGATCGCCATTACATCATGATTCTAGATCATATCGAAACAAATAACATCAAACCGAGCTTAATATTCAATTTCCCGTAATAGCACTTTAGCGTTATCGTAATTGTATATTTCCCATTACAAGCACGCTACTCCGTGCACAGGTATTCATAATTATCTATTATGGAACAATATTTCGCTGCAGTTACGCGCCATTCACATATTTCTAAATAATGCTAAAATATTGTGTATTGTTACTTTAACAATACAGCGGACTTTAGTATTTATTTGTTAGATAAATTCTCTTCAACTTTTGCGTTCAGCAATTCTCTTGTTTCTAGAGGCAAATATATTTCTCTAAATATTATGATGCGGATTATACCTCTTTCAGAGTATTTTGCTGTGTGCATTACAGTTTATTTAGCATCACGAGCTATGATTGTCTCAATAATAGATCGATTAAAAAAGTGTCTATGCGAGCGTAATTCAAGCACGAAATGACGCTGCCGCATTTCTAAAGAGAGCATAATTGCTCACTTCGTTGGCAGTACGCCGTGTTAAAATATTTCCTCCATCTGGTCGGCGTTTATTGTTCCGCGCCTTGCCATTCTCCTCCGAAAGCGGAGCGGCGAGGAAATCCACGAGCAAATGTCCCGGGGTCTCGCTTTTCATGGCTGCCATGAATACCTCAATCAAAGTGTGCGTGCTCGCGTGTAGCGGCTATGTATAGACGAACGGACATCGTTTAAATATATATCAAAACGAGGTATCCTCGGATTGTGCTATTTACGGAGGACAGGGTTGCGTCAAATGCGCGCCATTGTCGCCCCGCGAGGCTTAACGACGGAGGCGTTTCAACCGAGTTTTGCGAGTTACCGTTTATTGTCTTTCCAACAAGCGGCATACCTTGTTACGAAAGCATGCTTATCCCTTCTGTAAGTTAGCCTACTGTGGTACAAAACTGCTTCAAAACTCGCGCTTCGCGAAGACAAAGCATATTTTTGCTTCAAATAAATGTAATAACTGAGAATGGCAATAACAATTAAATTTTTTTTTTTTTTACGATAAGAAGGATTTGTTTTTTAATTTCAAGAATTTCTAAAGTAAGAATTAAAGGCAAAGTTTCTTTCTATAGGCGGATTTGAGATAATACTTCTGCGTCAGTTAAGTTTATTCTCTACCGTTTTTCCAGACAATGGCGAATAACATAAGAGAGCACTGAAATATTTCTTATCTGACACTTTAACGGGGCCTGCAGCCGTTTGTGTGGTTCTTATCAAGCAACTAGCAATTTAAAATGCCGTGAATTCGCGAGTGTCTTATAGCGTACAATGTACAGATATCGATAGCGTGCAGGGTATACACAAAGGACGGCCGCTAAACCCAGATATTTTGACGCTCTAGGCAAAATACAGAGAGAGATTTCTCTCTCTCTCTCTCTCTCCTTCTCTCTTTCCGGCTACCTTCCTGTTTCGTGAGATAACAATAAAGCCCACAGCTCTTGATTCGAATTGGGACATATCGCAGTTTTATTCTTCGCGTGTATTTTTATCTTTGTAATATATAGTATGCAAATCTTTGTAATATATAGTATGAGACTACAATGAAATCAATCTTTAAAAGCAAGCTGTGTGATGCTATTAACCGATAAAATATATATCGCTTTTTTTTTAAATTTTATTTTGTTCTCCATTAAACAATCATATTTGATTTATATATTTTTTTACACGAGCAATTTTTATTCAAAGTTTTGTTGGAGCAATTACAGAAAAATTGTTATTTTAAAAATGTAAATTTTCTAAACTAGCTTACATAAATATTTGTAAACAGTGCGTGCTATATAATCTCGTTGATATTGCAAAATACTTGGGCAGATAGTGTCACTCGATTACTGGGTAAGCACGTTCGTATCCTGCTAATTGCTAGGTTGAGTGGCGGAAATCCAACGTGTCTGGCTGAACAGAGTGAATACCGATCATTAACGTGTTCAAAAGTCTTCCGAATATCCGTTTTGTTGATATATATTCTTCGATAGAAATCACGGAGTTTGTAACATCACAATTGAACGATATCATAACGGTTTAAAATGCGCGTCGCACTTCTCCCTACTATGACTTCATCAATAAAAAAGTTTAATATAATAATATTGTAATAAATTTTTATTACAGTTTCTATTTTTTTATTTTAATTGAAAAAAAAATTTATTGTCATCCTGCTTGTAAATAATTAATTTTTTTTTTTTAGTTGAAATAAACTCGGAAACAGTCTCATTTTCAAGAGAAAAAAATATATTGACGGTCTTGTCTAAATAAAATTGTAGCGAAGAGCACTTTAACGGAAAAGAAATATATTACAATTATGATAAATGTAAAATAGTTACTCTGAAGGGGATAATAACATTTTATGTTGGAAAAGATTGCATAGAAAGTGTAATATTAACATAAACGCGTCTGCATGAAAGAAATATTTGTTTCTTTTATAATACAGTAGCTGAAATTACATATTTTACCAGAATATAAAAGTTTGGCTTTTATTTCAGCCAATTAAGATGCGACTTAAATATTAAATTGCAATTTTCTTCCTACTTTCCATATTTAAATTATCATTGTATTTAAAATTTTGTCAAAATATGTGCAAGAATAATTATAATAGTAATAGATATTATTATACATACATTATAAGATATATTTTTATACATTTATTTTATGATTTTTAGTAAAACAATACTATAAATTTTTCATTATAATGTCACAAAAAAATATCCTTTACCATGACTAACTTGATAAATTATATTAGTCCCGTCATATAATGTTTTGAATTATGGTGGAAGTTTTATATTTGACAATTTCTAATAACAATGATATATTATCTTTATAACAACGAAATCTGAAACGCAAGTTTTACGAGAATGGCACGATATCGATGGCTGTATGCGAAATTCTTCTAGCAGAAAGCTCTCTCGAAAGCTTCATAGTTTCCAAGAGCCACGACGAGTGGCGATAAGTGGTGTACTTAACTTGACAGTGGAAATAGTTTCAACTGCTTCAGTCGCCTCGCAAATATCGATGTTAGAAAACATTAAACTCTCCCGGTTTCATGATGCAATAAATTGGAGAAAAATAATTTTTATACATTTGCATGTTAATTTTAGCTGTATAATGAGATATTTAAAACATTTGAAATTATAAAACTATGTCTTGCGCGCGTTTTATTATTTATGTATCTTTTTATTGTTTCAGTATTGCGTTTATGCGATGCTTCAATTCATATATAAACCATGTATATATTAAACAGTCTCTAATCATCGATATAACGCATGTTTGTGCGCGATTAACGCAGATCGAGCTTTTAAATCGGACTTGTGCGTCGTAAGAAGGAATCTCTTTAGTTTTCTCTTTGAGGTGTAAACGTCAGTCTTTAAGTTCCCGTGAGACTTTCTGCCGGTAGCAAAGTGGCGCTGTTCGATCCGATAACCGTGTTTTCCCAAATCCTTCGGTTTCTCCTAAGGAGACGGTTCGATTGTTCGACTATGTAGGAACTGGATGAGCGGCGGGGTATTGGTTGGAATAGAAGTAGAACCGACACAAGTAGTAGTAGTAGTCGACGAAGGAGAACGCGAAGGGAAAACGAGATGGGCTCGAAATTGGTACAAACCGAATAATTCCGAGAGCGAAGCCTTATCCGAATCGTCTCCATCAAGACGCCAGCAACGATGCTTGCATTATCGACGGGAGCTCGAATCGAGCCGGATTCCGCGGAACCGAAGTAAGCATATCGAGTATACGTTCGCTCACCGCATACAATAGCAAGACGGGAAAAAGAAACAGCGAGGGAAAGGAGTTCTATCTACACATTTCTTTATCCTCTCTAAAGAAGCGCTAAACCTTTGCTTAACGACGAGCGACTCGCGGCGGACTTTTAAATTTCATATACTTTTTCTTTTCCGTACGCCTTCTTTTCTCCTGCGAGAGAAGAGAGCTTGTCCAGTGTTCCTTTCCCGCTCTTTTTCTCTCGCGGCTAATCCATACTGGATTACCCACGACCCCTAAGAGCAATGAGTTTAATGTCTGGCGTCGTTTCTGCGGTCGTTAACGAGGATTACATTAATTCGTCTTGCTACTTGTTATGATAAACAAACTCCGCCACAGGCGAAATAATATGATGTTTATGAGAAAAAAAAATTGAAATTTTTTTTTTTAAGCATAAATGTTTTTCAACATTCATGAAATAATTGAATTTTTTATATACATTTTTTATTTGTTAAAAGAGACATTTATTGACTTTCTTTTAATTCTTGCAATTACTCAATTTTTATGAAATTTTTAAAGAAGCTTGAAAATAATTTATAAATTAATAAAATTCAGATATACATAAGATAATATTAACAATATTGATGCAGGAAGTATAAGTAAAGAATGTGTTGCGGGTTAGAAGTTTCTAGATTAGTTTCGAACTGGCCAAGTAAAAATCATAGAAGAATGCTCCTTGCGAGAGAACGATACATTACGATACGTCGATCAATACTATAAGCTTTTCGCGAAACGCACATTGTGAAATTGATGAATTACTTTACGGTAAATAATCATATAATTAGGAGGAGTTGAAACTTTACTATTCCAATCTCAGTCAGTGCTTTTTCGCATTTTCTCATCAAAGCTTTAACACCGAGATTTTAAAGTGACGCTGCCAGTCAGTCTTAATTATTTTGATCGAATCGACAATTGTTCAGTTGAAAGCAATGCGTCGAGCCAGAGTGGTTATTCTCGATTCCAGAAACGAGAGGGAAGTCTTTCTTCGATGACGAACGTGACGGCGTATTGTCATTTAAAAAGATGGGTGGGTAGCAGCTCGTCAGAATTAATTAATTCCGACGTTTCTCCATTCCCAGATTTTTTTTTTCAGCGCCGTCAGCTCTCACAGACTTCAACGAACGCATTCGCGACAAGTCCTCACCGACATTGGCTTTGCCCGAGCTCTCTCTTGTGAAAATCGCGACGTACCGCGAAAAAGCGTGTCCGTCGGAGCGAGGCGATCGCGATAATTTTGTCGGGGGTGGTCGACGACACCGAGAGAGCCGACTCCCGTGAGATGATTTCTCAAAAAGAGGGGCAAAGGCGGTCGTAAATAAAGAAAACTAGAAGTAGAAAAATAAAAAGAATGGAGATAGACGCGGGGAAAGGGCTGACTAGGAAGGTTGGGCAGGAGCGGAGCCGGAGGGAAAAGAGACCGGAATGAAATTTGCATCGCAAAATCCTACCGTTTACCTCGTCCTATTCCCCTCTTTCTCTCTCTCTCTCTCTCTCTCTTTTTCTCTTTTTTCTTCCCGTATTTCCCTTCCGCCAGGTTTCCTCTTTCACTCAGTGAAGGAGGAGCAACGTGCTATCTGTATATATACGGGGTAATGACGGTGCTCGGTATTCCGTGAAGAAAAGGAGGAACGTCCATTGGACGTCCATGGGACTCGCTTGTGCATCGTGGATCCTGTTTTGTGTCTCGTAGGCTTGTTTGTTTTGCACGAGCTATCGAATACACACAAAAGGCGCTCCCTTCTCCTTGGCCCACTTCGCAGATCCCAACCCTCGCAATCTCTCGCTTGTTCCTTCCTTCAACGAATGTGGTTCGCTCGTTAGAAGAAAAGGGATTAAAGCAGTGACTTGTGAAGCAGGAATTTTTAAAGTTTTTAACTGCTGAACACGTAAAACATTTATAACGCGCGCTCACGTAAATAAGTAAACTAAATTATCATTTTAACCGAGTAGATACCTTTGATATTTATTCGTTAATCGATTTTATACATTTTGCAGCATCCCATTCTGCTTAATGTAAAACAATATACGCGTATATGCTCAAAAAGTTTATAATAATATATGTATATTGCTTTGTTGAAACACCGTGGAATAATAAAATTTTCAAACTAGATAAAACCAAAAAAAAATTTGAAATATTTACACAATTTATTCAATATTTACATAAGGTAGAGGCTATTTTTATTGTTTGTGCTTTGAAACATTAATGTAATTTAAAGAAGATGAAATATATATATATATATATATATATATATATATATATATGTGTGTGTGTGTGTGTATATAAAATAAATAAGGATATTTAAAAGAAACGTACATTCATTCTTTACTTTAGTTTAGTTTGCAAATTAAGAAGATACTTGAAATATATGCGCAATGTTCTCACATTGTATATATTACTTACCATGAGATATAAACAAAAACAAAACTTTACTACTTCGTATACATATATGTATATGTAATTTTTCGTTGTGAATAAATCTTAGTCTCAACATTCGCGCGTAACACAGTACGTTGGAAATTTTCCATTTTATTTAAATATATCATAAACGTATTCACATCAGTTCTGAACGCGCTACACAATCATCTACGAATGTCTCTGTAATTTTCTTCAGTATTGTCCTTAGGTAAGTTTTATAAAATTATACAATCCCGTTAGCGAAAGAACAATGTTATTGCGATGTTGTGATTTCGAGATACAAGACTGCACATAACGCAATCTCTCCTGGAAACACTGCTTATTGACGATCGATAATTATAAATAATTAGTGAAGCGGTATCTCTTTGGCGATGGATGGCTCAAGAGGAGTTCAATGACTATGGATGCACTTTATCTGGAAAAAAAACATGGTACGCGAGAAGCATTAATGATCCAGCCTGCCCCATGTGCCGAGAGAAGCTATTCGTTTTTCAACATTGGCTAACCCCTCTCCGTCCCCCTCCCCACCCGGTTTAAAGCACGTTTCCATTATCTCGCTTGTTATTTGTGTAACCTCAGTCCGAGCTTTACCCGTTTCGTGTAATACGTGTGCTCGCTGAGTTTTGCTTGGCTTCGCTGAAAGGTACAATGTACCCAGTAGCTTTCCATTCTCGAGCTCCATCGAGTATTCAAAGCAACCTATCTGGAGTTCCATTATAGGTTTTGGTGCATACGTATTGCCGTATCTTACAACTTCAATACCGAGCGCAACACTTGTTTCTGACGGCTTTAGGGCCTCGTTCGTATTCCGTCCCTATATCTTAGACGCCGCACGAAAAGCATACAGAGTCCTTATGAAAGGAACCATGTATATCGATATATTGCTTACAATTCGATATCGTAACAGATATTTTTCCAAAGCAGTAGCTTAATAGCAGTACGATATAGTCGTGTCATAATTTGTTGCTTCGATGATATAGTAATATTCTACGATTTTATATACAGCGTTCTATTATATGGAGAGATGTAGCTTTATAAAATATTCGTATCTAATCACAATATATATATATATATATATATATATATATATATATATATATATATATACAATTATATTACATTACATATCCAATCGCGATAATATAAGATTATTTTTGATAAATAATAATAAAATCTGGTCTCTGTATTAAAAACTTAAGTACCTCAATTATTTCTCATTATCGGGATTTTCATCCTTGCTTAGACTCCGCTGTATACTTTTATGCTTCTCTCTATGTGTATAACCATAATATACATCCATACAGTTCTCTGCATAATGCAACGCGTTTGGAATAACCTGATGATGCAAACATAGTTTCTAAGAAATATGCAGGAATTTATGGAAAAGAAGTGGAACGCATGAAAGGATAAATGAGGGAAATACGCGACGTAACTGCAACTGCGCTCGATAAATACAAAATAGCTTTCTTTTTTACATTCAAAATGATGCATCAGACGGATGCAACGTCCAAAGATGACGTCTCTGCGAAAAGAGATTATCTCGAAATACATATCAATTTTAGTTGATTCGCAGAGTGGTCGAGAGAGTCGAGTATACACGAGCAATATATTGCGCGATCACTGTGCGGTCACGGAAAAGTGATACGATGCCTCTTGAATCGAGAGAAACGCAAACGTTGGTGTCACGCGCGATTGCGTAAACGCACTCAAACGCACCGGACGCCGGTGGCGTTATTTCCCAGTTTCGGAGTTTCGCATCGGACTAACGCCTGAAATTAATAATACTAACACCGGGGGAAAAATAATTTTACCTCCGGCGAGGTGTGAATAATGCATGAGGCGTGACGCGAAATCCGCGTAGCGTTGTAGTTGCAATTGCAGCATATGGAACTTATACACCCGCGCGCGATACAGTTTTGGGACAGCGAGCGGCAGCCACCATTACGATGTAGATGCTCTCTTGACCTCTTCCTTGAAAACGATCGCGTTCACTAATAGCACCGGTCACCAATTAAAATTTCATACCCCCTGGCATAATAATGCTGCCACTATTTGTCGACGAGTCGTGTGGCCGATCCGCGACACGTTCCGTTAATATCTCGGCAGACGCGACCAAGCTCGGGATATAACAGCTGGCTTTTTTTTTTTTTAACTAAGTACCACTCAGACTATTGTAAGCGATTTTATTTCACGGGTGCGCGATATTTAGATGGCCGATTTGTCGGATGAAATAGACCTCTTATCGTGCCAGACTGTGTGTACGACCTAGAATGAAGACAGACGAGGGGTTGGGTGGAGAGCGCTATTTACAAAAATGATAACAAATGCCTACGCTACCGTGGCAGCACGATAAGAGTTCCGCTTTGCGCGACAAATGCAGCTATTCGCGATGATATTTACATAAATATGACCGTTACACTATATGTCGAAAAAAATTCAGATTTGTTGACAGGAATAAGAATTGCACGTTCCACATTTTATATTTATCGATCGAACGTAAATGTCTGCGTAAAAAAATAAGCCATTTATATAAAGTTAATTAAGTTTAGAATATTTTCTAGAAAAGAATATGTATTGTATATTTGATAATATTATATTTTCTTTAATCAAGCTTTTTCATTTACATTTAAACTTTAATTAGGAAAATATACTCGTTTAATTATTGACCCGAAAAATGTCCGGAATTATATTACAAGTACACTCTATTACTTTAGCGGTAAGAGCTAGCTTTCTTTTATTCTTTGTCGGTAAATTTACCTTGGCAGTTAATTCCATTGTAACGTCCTACCTGCAATACATTTTCAAGATAACAGCCGACACTATTTTTATGGACTCTTCGCTCGAACTATAAGATAAACTTATCAATGAGACAGGACAACACCGACACTACGATTGCACTAAACGAGCGCGTACATAAACAAAGCATCGCGTTTGAGATGTCATGGTTAAAAATTATGTTTACCATGGCTCTCTCTCTCTCTCTCTCTCTCTCTCTCTCTCTCTCTCTGTAAAAATATTATTCTTTATATTATACGCGAGCAGTTTGCGTTTGGCGACAATCTCAAGATGTTTGCGGATGATTAACATATGTCATTCTGTGCTTAGGACATCGACGTAAGCCTGAAACTACCCTGCGACTATCACGATGCCAGGAACGTGCTTGATGACCGATGCGGTCAAGACAGCGGATAGTTAGTGATGAGGAGGAGCAAGTTATCGGCGTGCCGACGGCCCAGGTCACCAGTAACATGCCAGTCCTTGGTCCCAGCGCCGATTCAACTCCACTTCGAGGACTTCTGATCGCCGTCTTCGTCCTATTGTCCCTGCCGCGTTGTCGTTGCACGGATCTAGGTAAGTGGAATCGAAACTCCCGCGAACGCGTCGCATACCCAAGTTTTATAACTTCCGAAAAGTGCCGGCGCTTCCCCCTTGTACCCCCTCCGACCCCTTCCAACTTCCGTCGTCACTCTCTTACAATCTTCTCTATCGTCCCAAGGCGCGCACTGTCGTCGCGCGAAGTCAAAAGGTTGCATCCACCAATTGAAAATCTTATACGAGGCATCCCGTGGGGGAAGACAATCGCAAGTTTCCCAGGATAAAAATGCTTATAACTCTCAACCAAATATAATTCTTGCGTATCTATAATTCTATTTTTTACACGTAAAAATTTGTGAAAATTATTGATATTCATTCAATGCACATTGCGTGTATTTTTTGGTTTCTTTTCTTTTTTTTAAGATATAAATCCCAAAAAGAGATACTGTTATAAATATGCGATATCTTATAAACTGTCTAAAGAGGGAGTAAACTGTATAAAGATATTAAATGGATCAAACCCCATAATAAACTGGCTGCCGCAGGCAATAAATTTATGAGTTAATTACTGCATCATCAACTTTGATTATTGGAAGATTGCTCAATTATATCGTCCTCTCGTTCCACTGCTCTTGATTTAATATTACACGCGACCGTATTATATTTTAGTAGAAATCTGTCCAAGTTTTTTTTGCAAATAAAATACTTTTTTCCGTTTTTATTTTTTTTCTTTGCTGAAGCGATATTGAGGACAGATGCCGAAGCCCTTATAGTATTTTTACGAACTCATAAAATCGTTATATAATCAATAAGAAAAAATTAAGAGTAACATAGGCGATCGCGGACAGAAATAAGCAGTTTTTTCGCTCGTTAAAAATCTAGAATGAAGAGAGAGAAAGATTTATTTTATTAAAAATATTTAAGAATTAATCTTTGTGTTTATTACGACAATTATTTTGTTAAATAGCAAAGTTTTAATAAGAATTTAAAGTACAATGTGCTATTAAAGGAAGTCACGTACAAGATGATTCCAGATCCCTTTGTACGAGTAGAAAAGGCATGATATCCACCGAGGATGTCGTGCGTACTAATTTTTTTTTCTTCTCCCGGCACTGAAGCGCGTACGCAATAATGCCACGTACCACCTACACACCTGGCCTCACCGAGGCATTGTACCCTCGTAAATGAAATGTCAGCCGCACAACGAATTAACAATACTATCTAATAGCTGCTCAGATGCAGACGAGCGAGAGCGGGCTGCGCATTGTGCCGATTCGTTCTGGCATGCCGCAGTTCTGACTCCCGCCGCTCATTGTTTACCGCTTATCCGTTATATTTTTATGCAAATTAATTGTATGTTGTCTGCAATAAGATGTTACGTTGAATGGAGATATCCGTAAAATGGGAATACGTTATAATTCGCATTTATTCCTACTGATATTAAATTTTTCTCGCTTTATCTTTATCGTGTTAAAAAATATATTGTTTAAGAAAAAAATTAAAAAAAAAAACTCGAGTTTACACTATGTACATATATGAAAGAGTTTAAATATGTTGCTATATATTTTTGATTTTATTATTTATATTAATTATTATTCTATAATAAATATAATTAATGGTATAAATATTATAGATTGTCATGTTTGAATATACTTTTAAGCTTTTAGCAAATCGAACTGTCAATCACGTATCGCAAATCATTGGAATCGTTCATTATCCTGCATGTTGCTCGAAAACACATCGCGTCTAGGATATCTCAATATGTCAGCTTGACTTATTGCTTTGGGACATGACACTAAAGCTCGGGTTCATAGCTGTTATCGTTGTGTACATTGGATATTCAATGCACACGAGATACGCCATGCGCTCTTGTAAATAACGTACAAATACTTGAACATTGAAATACAGAACGTGAATTGCTACAAAAGTATCGCACCTTAAGCTACAGATATTACGTACAAATAGAGGTACGTTTATTCTGAGAGAATCGAAGTGCGTTGAATAAAGTGAAAATTATCATTTTATTTATATAAATACATCCAAATGTTTTTTCTATACATTTTTGCATGTTTGTGTTTGTTTTCCTTTTGTCTTCTTTATCGGAGAGATAAAGTACAATGCGATAATTAAGTGCAACGAGTATTTTGCTTGTTAGATAATTTTCGGGCGCGAAACATCTGATGCACCACCAGCAGTGCGGCTCGCTAAATCCAGGTTAGTTCGATAATTACGGCACAGTTCATCTCATTCGCACTACGTTGCATTAACGGATGCAGCATAAAGGCGAATACTAGGTGCGAATACGATCGAAGTTGCTCAGTCTGAATGGAGAGAGACTCCAATGGTTATTAGGTAGTATTATACTTTTATACACACGCGGCAACATAACGTCATTTTCTCGCCTTCATATTTTTAGTTTATTAGAACATCTAATTTTATTTTACGCACGTTTTAATTAATGTTGCTACTATTTATATAAGCTTAACAAATGCACTATGTATATATAATAATTTTTTTAATTATTAAATAATTATAGAGAAATGTAATAACTCACATCACTGAATCAAGTAAAGAATTATAAAGAAAAATGTAATAAAACCTAATATGTAATAAGGAAATAGCGCGCATTTTTTATGAAAAAATGCAAAGAATCTCAGTTTGCAGCGCAAACTGGAAAAATCATAAAATTTTAATAAAACAGCAAACACGAAGGGAAAGGAAGAAGTTGTATTAAATGGACCTCATTAAATGAGTTCTATACTATTGTCAACTATTCTGCGATATATTAACTATTCTCAATAAAAAAAATCTGACAGAATCTACAAAACGAGATTTTTCAATATTTATCTTTATTTATCAGCAGCCATTTTACTGTACGTTTGAAACAATAAGTTCTCGTATTTGCTTCCATTCACGATTGACAACGAAATGAATTCAAATTTTCCGTAATATTACATTTGATCAAATATTTATCAGATTATTTAATTTTGTGAATTTTTTTTTATGCGTGTCTATCAATTGCTGATATATTTGTATCTTATGAATCCTCTAGCAATTTAATGAAAGCAGATTGAGACAAGATACAGTAAAGATAGATTAAAAAATGATGAGTAATAAAAACCAGATATTATACAAGCTTGCGGCATAATGTGCGATATAATGTAAAATTATAAAAAACTCATAAGTGGGAAACACAGTAATCCCGCGTTTGACATTTTTAGACATGTCGAACGCAGATTTTAGTCGCACTATCGCGGCAAATACCGGATGAAGTTTTGCCGTATAATGCACGGTAGGTGAAACGTAGGGGACAAACACAAACCAAGTTTTGTTCGCGGTAATACCGGCTCATGGAGACCATAGCCGACCGGTAGTAGCTCCGGAGGCTAGGCTAATCCCACGTCCGCTGCATTCTGCAGTTTTGAAACTTTCCGACGTAACTGCAGCACCGTAGTTTAAGCGTAGTAACGTTGCACGCGCCAAGATATGTATTGGCCGGGCTAGCTGCTGCGAATTCGAGAATTTATCATATCTCGCGTACATATAACGACATTGTCATCGGTGATACCTTTGTTGGTTGATATTTTTGCTATCGATTTTTCTCAGCGACGTTGCAAAGTCATTTTATATATACAATGGGCAAAAAACAGATATCAGAAAAAAGCGTCGTTTTATTGTGTCCATTCTGCGTGAATATCGCCAGTATATACGTGTATTATTTTATTTCCTCTTCGATATTTTCTATTTGAAGCATATTGAAAGAGAAATAGAAAGTAATACGAGAGAGATAAAGGAAGGAAGGAAGAAAGTAAGGGAAACCCCTGTCTATATCGAATCAAAATATCAATAAGATGTTTTGAGAAACTTTATTTTTACGTGCTTTTATATTTATCTTATAATAACAGAAAGAAGAAAATACAATAACACCGAATTTGTTATATTAAGTAACAAACTCTCCATATTGTTTCATCGATATCTCGAATATATTGTATTTCTTTTGACTGTGAAAACAGTTGATAATTCGTAGAAAAAGGAACTTAAAAAAGAAATATTTGTTATGATTTTAAATTATTTTTTACGTGTATCCAGCAAAATATGAAGTTATGTGTTTGTGATAACCAACATTTTTGAAGATTTTGTCGAAGGATTTATTTTTTTTTTTTTTATAATAATATTATTAGAAAGGCAAATGAGATTGTTAGACATAAATTGTCAGAATAAAACTATTGTGAATCTGACTGCAATGGAAATATATGAGACTGTAAATATATAAATTTAACTGTTGAATAATTTGTTTGGTAAAAGCTGAATCTTCGCCGAAAACAATATTCCATAATTATTACCATCGCCCATTCAAAACTTTCATTCTAATGCGCAACATTAACGAAATGAAGATTGATATTGAATTTTGCCTAACGTAATCATGAATTGTTTTCAGGACAATGCACTACGGCTTTGGGTATGGAGAACGGAGAAATCCCCGATGAAGACATCTCGGCGAGTTCTATATACGATCCCAGTCTCGGACCGAAACATGCCAGGTAGGAGAACAATCGTATCGCGAGACTGGCATCAAGTGAGTCGACCATTTTGGTATCTCAGGGAAACGAATATTCCCGAAACTATACGCTTTTGCAAGTGTCTATAATTCCATTGTTTAGCGTAATAGCAGAGCCTCTTAATCGTATTTTCAATCACATTATCTTGTTGATAGAAAACTTGTTTAATTCACATTTTTTATAACATAATTTTACATCAATCCATATGAATGATATTAAATTCCTATGTGGTTTTATATATTTTTTTCTTTATTGCTATTATCAAAAATGATATCGGAATGTATTTAAAAATGTAAAGTACGAGTTTGCGCAAATAATCTATCGCACTTTCATTAACTTTTAATTAATTATAAAAGTGCAAAGTTGATCTTGGAACAGATTTGAAGATAAAATAATATTTCGCGCCGGCGCGAATATGTATATCATGCCTTATACATTGTGTTGGAATTAAATTAGGTAATTGCCATCTGCATGACACTGTAGTATCGGAATTCTTTTAACCTCGCAATGTAAATCGCGTGACACGAAAGAATGTCTCGCGCAATGGCATTAAGGAACCTGTGCTACCTGTGGTTCATTTTATTCCTTATTACAACGCCGAGATTAAAATCACTCGCTAGTATAAGGCGTTCGCGCCCCGCACCTTAAATGTATTAAAATTTTAAATAACACGCGGCCTCAAAAGCACGGTTGTAAAAGTCTCCCCTTATCGGGAAACGAATTAATGATGATTATGAGAGGTTATGAAGGAAGGAAAATCTCCTTTAATATGTCCGCAATAGTGAGTTAATTTTTCGAGAAACATTCTTTTTACTCACGACATTAGCACTTTTTCAAAATCATATTAGTTTATTAATTAATAATCATGATTATAACAAATATCAAATTTCTTTTTTCATAATATTGTATATAATAATAAAATGAATATGTAACGACTATAAAAAACATGATACAAAATACATCGCGCTGTAGATAAATAATCAACACCCGTATACATAATAATCTCTGTCTAAATAATGGAGGTAAAAAAAATTAAGATCGATCGCCTTGATGAAATTGGTCGATTATCATCCACGATTAGTGGATATAGTACCCTCGCACTTTCATCATTAATAACGAGTTTTGTATCTATAATACCTAGACCGCAGAAGCAAACTGTGCGTCGAGTAGATCGATCTCATCAACATGTGACAATTTACGGGCAGGCTCTTTGCGCTCACCGAAAAGCGTGAAGCGATCTCCGATAATAACCGGTTTTATATTTTGATACTCTCGTTAGGGTGTCATCCAAACAACGTTAATGATATATATATATATATATATATATATATATATATATATATATATATATATCTACTTTTTGAAAAATCATCGCGATGAAATCGTAGGCCGCGCGTGCTTGGCAATTAAAAAATTTTAATTAAACCGTCGTACGCGACCGATCAGCCGTGACATTTTAATTAACGATCTACTTCGTAAATCAAAAAGCGGCCCACGCGGCTGCATATTTCGAGGTAGATAGCTCTCGCTGGAGAGTTACGTCCTTCGAGCAAGTCGTTACTGGAGAGTTTCGGGATACACGGCCGCACACAAGTCCGGCACGATGTAATAGGGAACAGGGTAGTAGCGACGGAAAGAAGGTCGGCGGCGACGGCGACGGTAGAAGAGGGGGGGGGAGGGAGGGAGGGCGCGTTCGACCCCTACAAATTACCTCCAATTTCGTGTAAATTCCTCGTGCCTGCGTCAGCATAATACCTGTATTAGAACGCCTGGCTCCGGCTCTTAGGTGGCAATAAATCTGTATTAGAGCAAGGCGCCGCACCCTCTCGCAAAAGGGGTACGACAACCCGGGACCGGTTAATTTTTCAGGGCCGCGATTCACCCGCCATGGTGCCTACAAGGTTACCGTCTCGATAGCAAATATCCTTTTTAATTTGAGACATTAACTCGTTTATGTGCTTCCTTTTTTATTCCTCGCATTTATTTATATACGACATACGTTACTGATTTTTACACAAATAAATTTACATCAAATCATAGGTATATGGGGTCTATTTGCAAGATCTTAAATTCTCAAGAATTTTTTTTTTTTTACCTGGAAAAATTAGAGAATTGTCACTGAATTTTATTACCCAGAATTTTCTTATAAATTGGTTGTAAATTGAAAATTTTAAATATCTGAAAGATTAGAAAATTCTCAGGGAATATTTTGACAAGATTTGAGTAGAAACATTTTGCATATATACATATAATTATAAAGTTTATTGAAAGATAAGAGTCTTTTATTATATTATCCAATTTTATATATGCGCAAAATATTTCGTATGCACATGTTTAAAGCGAAAGAAATATTTTAATATAGTTGAAAAAAAATTGACATTGTGAGAAAACGGCAAACGCCGTAAAACGTATTCGCTGTAAAATGAAATTGTATAATTGCGGGTTCCTGGGTTCTCGTGGGTAATCACTTTGGAAGCTCTCATTACGATAAAATCTTTTCGGTGTCACGAAGCATGAGTGTTCGGGCAAAGACACTCGCGGTATTCGATGAGTATCTAGCTTTGAATCTAGTTTCAACTACGGTAGTTAAATAGTTGTACTGACGTTTATATCGCGATACACGTGTTATCGCGCCGGGATTCGCGATAACGCGGGATTTATCACGTCTGCGTATACGATTATAGATGAAAGATAGATTTGCACAGCTAATGTCGCGAGGTCTGGCGGACTAGAGGGACAAACGACTCGAGTAAGATATTGCTCTATACTTGGCGGAATATGAATACAACGTTGCACGCATAGCGTTAAAGTACTACATTTCAAAGTACATGTCCTTGGTTTTCCGCCGTAACGAAATTGCATCGTACATTTTGTTAGAGGCAAGGCCGCGACAAGGCAGCGCTGCGACATTTTAAGGTCATTATTATCCATTCCGCCAGCTGGTTAAGTAGGATATACATAATAAATAGGGAAAACGTAATTTCTGCACACGCGTATCCGCGTAATACTTTTAACGAGCCAATTAGTTTCATACGACATTTCGTTCCTTTGTACGATATGCTTTGTTAAGTAACATATAAAACATCTGCAGCTTATATTTTACAGCTTGATATTGTCGTTTATATTAAATTGCAGTACTAAAGCTTATTATATTACAAAACACACACATTATTCTTTTTAGCTTTTAATATACTCTCTTTAGGCGTAGTTGTAATTAGTGTGCGCGGCAACATCGACGTAAATAACGATGCGAGGACAAACAATAGCGGAGCAGACAGCGGACAAAATAACAAAAGGACGAAGTAAAAGTCGGAACGATGCGAGAAAGCGTGTCCACGCACAAAGAGGCACGATCGATAAGGGCCAGGACGGAAAAGTGGACAGGCATGTTAGTGCAACGAAAAAGTTTTTCGTTTTCGTGTATTTGGCGCCGGGGCCATTCGTATCGCTTTAGAGTTGGCACGAAAAGGAGACGTTCGTGGTGGTGGCTTCGATGTAAGAGGTAGGGAAAAACGTGGAACGAAATAGACGAGAAGGTTGAAAGAGAGAGAGAGAGAGAGAGAGAGAGAGAGAGAAATGGAGAAAAAACGGAAAAGGGAAAGGGAGAGAATACGAGGGCCGCAGGCGTGACAAGCCGAAAATCTTCGACGTGCGAAAAAGTGGTATGAGAGAAGATCTATTAAGGGATCGCGGGCAAGGGGTGGTCCCAGAATCACGCGGACATAAACTGTCCTACGCCGTTACGTGTGCTTTCAGCAGCCGAAGCCGAGGAAAAATGGTAGCCATATTCTTCCAGCCTTCGAGCCTGGCTATCTTCCACTTTGTTACGATTCGAAAACCTCGGTGCCTTCGGTAGCTCTCTCACCTCTCCCCGTCCCTCTCGTTTCGGTGATTTATGTAACACCAGCATCTCCTTCTCTGATACCTAGCCCCCTTATTTTTTTTCTCGAGCTTGTATCGCTCGAGCAACTGCGCCGCCGCTATCATCGTCGTCGTCGTCGTCGTAACTTGATGGAGCAGGCATTCGAGGGATGCGTCGTATCGCGCCACTGAAATGCGCCGCGCATTTCGTGGCTTAAGCCTCGTTCGCGTGACGATGTACTTTCGTGGCATAAATCTTCGGAGGGAGAGTTTAGAGGGTGTGCGCGCGAGAGCGCAACACCCTGTATAGGGACCGGCTCCGTTTTATAGCGCTGATATCCAGTTCCGGCCGTCCGTTCTTCTGGGAGCCGGGCCAAGAACGGCTGGAATTCTTTTGATAAACGAAACATGCATTCCACGCGACGCGCTGTATTTACGTGCGACATGCGCAAAACAGACTCTCTCTGGCGCGGAGATGTATGTCCCGGATGCATCTTGGGGGACAGTTCAAAAGTCGACGTGTGCATGTTTAAAGAGGAAGTTGCGTAGAAAACAGATGTCACTTCCACAAACTGTTATGAGAAGTTAAACGTACGTTAATATATGTCAGCAATATTCTTTTTCAAGTTAACGTATACGTCAAGGCATATATCTTTATTTGTCTAGTAGCCAAATAGGATAAGTAATAATTTATTGTTATTTTCTTTGTATGATAATAATCATTATTTGCAATTATTTCTTTTCTTTTGCCTCGTAAAAACGGGACGTTTATCATCAAGATTTTATCTTTCGATTTCTGAACGTCGCGGATTTTATTTCTTAGATTCGAAAAGTCTCTTTCTCTTCTCGCACCACTTCCGCTAGTTGCGAATCGTTTAATTGATACATCGTTCGCTCATTAATTATTATATCCTTAACTATTCTTCTCATATGAAGGAAGATTCAATTTAAAACGAATAGAGGAGAGACAAACTGCCGTTGCAGTAAATGTGATGAGAGCTTTTCGCGACGAAATTTTACCGTTTCGTTACATTAACATAGTCGTTAAGATGTAACTGGGTCACCAAGAAGTTTATGTCTTATTAATTTATCTGTTTGCGGTGAAAGGTGCTATACTTTAATCTTTTTTCATAGACGGAATACATTATGCCATTATGTCATGCAACTCGGAAAGTTCGCACTTTATGCGATGCGTCTAAACTGCGGGCACGCCTCTCTCTCTCTCTCTCTCTTTCTTTGCAAAAAGCTGCTCGTAAGAATTTGCTTGCCAACTTCTTTCTAAGATGCTTCCTGATGATCGCACGGAAATATCGCATCTTTTAAGATATCAGTTCGAGGGGCGTATATCGCGATATCGAATTTCTATGGAGAAGTTCGGCAGTCGATCTGCCTCAGAGAGATATTATTCTGTCGTATGCGAACCGGAGAGAACGTGGCGATAACGAAAATCTATTTCGCCGCTTCCGCGTTCCGTGTCGAGCGTGTGAACGTTGCTCTCTATATTTAGCCGCGCACATCAACGCGCACCGTATATACGCCCTCACACATGTACACACACACACACACACACACACACACACACACACATATTATATGTATTTATGTGCATACGATACCCGGCGGTACGCGGGCATGTGTAGGGGTGCGCGATTTTCAGTCCCGATTCATCGAATATCAGCGACGTTGACATATCGGGGCTTCCTATCTCCCTCTATTCCTCATACTGTCAGGAAATCGTGAGCAACCGAAACGAATTCTCCGTTAACGATCGCGGAGATTCGTCCATGAAATCATCATTGATGCATCACGGATGTGATTCTCATCCTTTCAAACTTTACGAGCTTGCCTGCGATTTGACAAGTATATTCGAATTTTCCAATCAACTTTTGACGCGCATTTTCTGATTGCTCATCGAGTGCCTTATGCATATTTATTTATGTATTTATTTTATTTTATCTTATTTTTTTTTTATTTAAAAGATTTAAGCAACACATGTCAGCGAAACAGTGCTCTTAACAATAATAGAATGTTTAACAATAATAAGGAATCCTCATGTTGGGTATTCACTTTGATGGCTACAATTCGTACATCTCGCGAAAGTTTCTTGCTTGAAACAAGGCTTTCCAACCAAGTATGCCCCGCAAACTTAAAGTTGTTACACGTTGAAAGTTAGCGTACCGTATTATTTTATAGAGGCAGAATCGCGACATGAAAGACTTGCTCAGAAAACACGTCTTTTCTCAAGATTATTATACCTCAGTTTTGTAATCGCGAATAAATCTAATCGTACACATGTACAATTTGTTTTCGAAAACATAATTTTCATTTTTTTTTTTTTCACAACTTTAATTCAACATTATTACATTAAAGAACATACTTTTAAAATTATTCTTTAAATAGTTATTAACGAATTGATTAGAGACATATGCATGACGAGCTTTGTTAAATCAATACTCGACCATTGCATAAAAATTAAAAAAAAAAAAAGGTACGTTTATTCGTTAGCGGCTTGTTCGATTTTTCATATCTATACATTGAGCGTCGCCGCTGTGATAGACGAACTTTTCAGTTCACGTTGTTCCGAAAAATCACGAAGCGAGTTGAACGAAACTCCCACTAACGACCGCCGAGCGGCGGCAGTTGGATATCGATACATTCGCTACATGACTCGAAGTTTTAGATACGTTGACAACACGGAATTCTGTCAGTGTAGCGGCGACGAAAAAACGTTGGCCCGCTTAACATGACCCGCGAGACAAATATTCGCCCGAGATAGTTTCCGGTCGAGTCGGTGGCGAATTGTACGGACTGTCGGCGCTGAAATATGATCGTCCAGACAATTTTCATCGCCATTCTCGACGTTGCCGTACAGGTTTTGCAGAAAAGTTTCTAAATTGTTGTGGATATTAATGTTCCCTCGTTCCCTCGTTACGATAGAATTGTCCGAGGATTGATTGTATTGTTATATTTACGCAGGGAAGCTTTCGATTATTCGTATGTTTTACGCGATTGATATTTTTTAACATATATATTAAATATAATAAATATTTTAAAATAAAATAATTTAAAATAAAGCTCACAATTCCCCGGTATATTTATAAATAGTAGAAATAATATACAGAAATTTACATATGCAATGTATATTTTATTCTCTTTGATAATCTTTATCTTGTATATGAAATGCACTGCGATATGGCTGCGCATTCTCTCTCCATCAGATAAAACATTTTAATTATCTCAACAGAGACTCAAGTGCTGATATCATCGTATAACCTGTGTTGCTCCCATATGGCTCATCTTTACGTTTACGAGCCGCGAATAATAATTTAGTCGAAGAGAGTATATATCATCACGAAATACGCGACAATGAAACACATCATGTTATATTATTCTGACCATAAAGGGAAATGTTACGAGGTACATTACGGACACCCGGCTTTAAAGGAAAATGATCAAGCGCCGTCGAAGCGTCGAAAATGGGATTGTACCATTTGCAGATTGAGTTTGACTCCTCGGGGGCGTCCCACGGGATCGTCCCGGATGTGCCCCCTCACTCACTCTACCATTTACTCGCGTTAAGCAAAAGCGACAAGATAAGGTGATGTAATATTATAAATGTATATGCCGGCGCCGCTTTATGTCTTGGTTATATCGTTCTTCATACCAGGCTATGAAAAAAAGATGCTCGATCGCGGTGTCGTTGCAGCATGTTAACACATGCAGCAACTATCGTCACTGGAAAGACAGATCTCGAACTAATGGACAATTGAGATAACGAGAGGAAATGGTAGTTACCGTGTTAGTTTATGACACGATAATCGCCATGAAATTTAGATAAAGACTGTCATTAACACTTGTCTGAATGATTCTTTACTGCAAGCGGCAGATATTATATATAAGAGCATTGCAACGACTAATATCTGTATATTTTAATTAAAAATGCAGTTGACACATCTCGCATTCGTTTTAGTATAGAATTATATTGTTACACGATATTAAAAAAAATGTTCTCAAGACGACACAAAGCAATCCGTCCGAATAAAGTGGCTGTTTAGATTATTTTAATTTGAAAGTATTTCAATTTAAAACTCATCTTATAATTGAAAAGTTTTAATGAAGCTTATTAATTAAAGAAATACACAGACTAAAGTAATTAAAATCGAGAAAGCCTTTTAAATAATATAATTATGCTGGAAGGGTATATTTTCATCTTTTAATTAAATTATATACAACGGAAGTTTATTGATTGATAGAAGTTTTTTTTTTCAAGAGAGATAAACGAGATGAATTAAATCGTGCAGCAAACTTTAAAAGCATTTGAGCAATTATTTCAGTCGCACGACTGGCCATTCTTTTTTCCGCGAAAAATAAATCTTTTTTATCGAAATCACTGATTTCTCGTTAATTTTCGCAAAACATCTGGTTAATTGAATAACGTCAACTTCTTTCCTACTGCCATTCGTAAAATCGCGATTGACAGATTAGCAGAAACATAATTAATTTTATTACACATATGTATATTTCTGAGCATAATATCATCCATAAAAATCTACGACGCTTTCATTATGAATTTTCACGTTATATCACCGATCTTTCAGCTTCAGCTCGGGATAATAACACCTCGCGCCACTCTCGAACGTTACTGTCATTCGCGAACGTTTTAATATCGATGGCATGACATTCCCGGCTCATATGACACCCAACCCCTATCCATCCCCGGGTTCTCTCCACGATGATACGCTGTCCGTTCGCTTCGATCGTAGGGAAAAAGGGGAAAAAGAACTCTCGCGCTCGGCGCTAAAGTCGGACGCGGGCCAGCCGGAATTTTCACGGATCATTTGGCTGATGGTATATTCGGCAGCAGCATTCCTAGCATATTCGATAACAATGGCGCGTAAGCTCGAAAGAGAGAAGGAACGACGCCCGGCATACGCGTCGTTCTTTCTCACATCGGCACACCATAACTCGCGCTGTTAGAGCGTGTCTCTATGTGCAGTCTCTCGCTGCAGATGCAGTTCATGATAGCACTACGTGTTATCTGAAAAGCTCGATCGAGCGAACGGACTGCGAGGATGAAATCATCTGTGAACCTGCCCCGAGGATGGCGCATAGGATCCAATAGTTCCATTAGCAAACATATTTTCGTTACGTGATAACGGCATTTCTTTAACGAGCAAATTTACTTACAATTTACTAATTTCATGAATGACAAGCAGAGTGATTGAATGACATAAAAAAATCGATGCAAAAGTTTAATTTTATAAAGTTATTTTATATATGTAAATTTCTAACGCATCGATGTAAATTACGTGTTATATTCATATATAAACATAAATAAAAAATAGTAACGAGTAGTATTTTTATCGCGTGTCTGCTCTTAGATTACGCGTGTATTAAATAACGATTACAACAATAGATATTGTATATACATTTTTTTAGAACGTATCTCATACTCTCTATAAGTACATTGCTATCACTTTGTTATTCGGAGCTGCTTTAACCGAAAACAAGGCAACGTGTAACGAAAAAAGATAAACTGTACATCTTTGACTATAACAAGCAAAATCATTTCATATCTGCGAGTATCATATCTGCTCCTAGCCTTTTGTCTTGCAGCGCTTATCGTCGCCCAACCAGTGACATATTTTCAAGCTGAATCTCTGCAGTCCGCTTGGAAGCATTTGTTTCTAGAATAGCTCTAGTGTCGCTTGCGCATAGCTGGCGTTTTTGTCCTTCACCAGGTGAGACGTAATTGTTGCTCATTTCGCGTCTAATTAGCGTGGAGATTAGCCTCAAAACGGTCGTAAAATGTCGCGCAATACGTACAAACGCGTTGTCATTTTATTCATTTTGCATTTCTCTCCGTGCGGTCACCCGAAAAACGTAATAACGGTTATCATCGAAATCGCGAGAATACCGTGGGAAAATTTAATTAGTTTTTATCAGTTATTCGAGACGACACACGAGGAGGGCTCCGAGTAAAGCTGGATACGCCGAGAGATAATAGAAGAAAACAAGCGGACTCGTGCGTGTGCGCGGCCTGAATATAAATATGCCTTAAAGAACGGGTCGAAAATGATTGACGCTACGTTTTGTTGCGTCTGGAAAATTTAATTTTTCCGAGTGAGATTAGTCGCGATAAGATATATTATATATGTATGAGAACGTTTGAAATAACGATCAATTTAATCGTACCAAAAAATTATGAATAAAAAGATTTGTAAAGAGATGTGTAAATTATAAAAGGTTTTATCGATTTGATCTTATTTAATTCCGATAATATCTTTTCTGATTCAATATTTATCGCGCTTGTATTATTCGCAAACGTACGCGATATAACTTTTCATTGCTTAATGACTGGAAATGGTTCATTTTAATGGTAAATTTTCTATATTTATCGTGATAAAACAATAATCTAAATTGAATGGATTACGGTTTGGATGAATTACGGTGGAATATTTCGCAAGGAGCGCTTTAAATCCGCGAGGGTGGATCGAGAGAGAACTTGACGCATCAATTTGTTAATAGCCATGAGAATTTTGCGTAAAAGGCAACGTGAAATTCTGCTCTATGGCCAGCCGGTTGAGCCGCTACAATGTAGCCGCCGTTGTTTTAACCAAATGAAACAATGGACGCATACCTACGTGACGTTGCAAGGTTATTGTCGTGCGAAAATTATTGCGGGGGAACCGGCCGCCCCCTTTCTCCTTGGGATCTGTTTTCCCCCTTCCCTATGGCGTGGCCCACTTCCGAATAACAAACGTGCTGCGCGCGAAGCAGCGTGGATGGTAGCTGCGGTGGTAACGATCGGGGGGTCATTAGCATTGCTAATGCACTTTTCGACTGATGAGGCGTCGTAATGCTTCTGGTCGGCCCGTGGCCCAAGCTCTCTTACCCTCGTGTTATTTTCTCCACGAGACTACTTTGGAGTACCCGTAGAACGGCCGGTCGATTCCTCGGTTGGCTGCCGTAAATTGTACCGGGCAAGAATATCGGCTTCCTATTAGGATCGCACACTCCGCACCTATTTTCGAGAAAACCGGAGAGCCGTTCGATGGTGTTGCATCTTTCTATCGTTATTATAAATTTCTCGCATAATTGTGGAAAATTTATAGCGGAAGTCTATGTTAATATTGAGATATATATTCTGTATATATTACATATTTTTATTTTATCACTCGAAGTAATTTGTAAAGTTTGGTATTATATATTTTTTAGAATATTTTATATTTTGTTTTTTTTTTTATATTATACGTGTTAGAATACAATTTTTGACGAAAGCCATATTATCACATAAAGCTATCAGGTTTTGTTATTTTGTACAAGAGTTAAATAGTGCTAATAATATTATATTATTTTCAATTTACAATTCTTTTAACGATAAATCGGAATGTAATCAATAATCCAATGATGAATTGCAACGACGAATTTTCTTGTATTCTTCATAAACTTGTTGAGATTTCATGGAAAGCCAAAGAAGTTTTTGATTAAACATTTTGCGACTTGAGGAACTCTAAGCAGTGCCTTTACGAACTTGCACTTATGTTCCTTCGTTTAACAACGGGATGGCACGTAAGGGAATCTTTACGATTCCCAAGACGACGCTTTCTTTTATTTTTACGTCCAATTTACGGGGCATCTGAAAACGTTGATGGCGCAATTAACGGGCGGAAGTGCTGCAACACGGTCAATATTGTACCTATGTTACTAGAAGTCACTTCTCGAAATAACGAAAGAATGAAACTTCTTATTTTAAGATCCTCGATATAATTTTTATTTTCGAATTTTCAAATAATACGCGATTCGAAAAAATTTATGCTTTCTCCATATATATGGTAATATATTAATTAATATCGAAATTATATGGCAGATCTTTCAGCTTGTTTTATCAGAAATTGAATTACAATCGGTTATCAGGAATTGAAATGAATGGAAAATAGCGACCACAAATAAATGCGAAAAGAGGAAATAGCATCATTATCGATGTGTAATCGTGCAAATAACGATGAATAGAAATTTCAATAAATCAACAAGCGATTCGCAGCAAATGAACGAGTATTGTATTATAAAACAATCCGCTCTATCTAAATGTAAAGTCTATGACAATTAACGCCGCTATAAAAATTCCGAATTTCCATTTTGCCTTTATCACGACAACCTCATCATAAATGAACATTTCTCATTTATTAAAATTATCAGCTCAAGCTAAGTCGTAAAATTTGTTGCGTGAAAAAGCAACAGTGATTTTATTTAAACGAGATCTCATGCCCGTCGAGCTGCGTAACTACGGATTGCGTTGCAACGCAAGGTTACGGAGGACTTGCCAGGACATTGTTAACAGCATTGGCGCCTAATTAACCGCAAACGCTTTCAACCGGTTTCGCCTGGTCTATTGTTTACATGCGGGCACGCCGCTTATGTGTACGGCAGTCCTCCACGACTGAACCAGCTGAAATATTTCCATGGAGATTCTCTCTCCCTTTGTGACAGAACCGTGCGTATTTCAATGGATTTCCATGCGTGCTCGCGACACGGCACGTCGGAAATAACACCTGATAATAACGCTATTATATCTTCCATAAACTTTCTCATTAAATTCGCACGGAGTTTTATTCTGAAATTTAATTAGCAAATTCGTACGCGTCGTTTCTTGACGTCATTTTTAACAAAAGATAGTATTTCTGAGATTTAATGTAACATATTTGTTGTCAAAGCATTGTGTGCTATAAGAATTCAAAGTGCTATAAAAATTCAAAGAATCAAGACACCTTTACGCGATCGAACACTTGTACATTCTTTAAGTCTGCGTGTAATTATTCAATAAACAAAAATATTTTCAACATTTATGTTTTTAATTATCAATGCATATAAAGAAAAATTATTACTCGTATATATTGTAACGTGTACGTGATGCGCATAAGTACAATACGCATTTAGCAATGTCTCGAGGCAAAAGTATCAGGATAATTTAATTTCTTATGCTGATTGCAGAAACAATCAGATCGGAAAAATGCTGTTGGTTTATGAAATGGCCGCTTTTAGGTCTGCTCCCTTCGGCACGAACATTGTTGACCCTACCTGAATCAATAATCTTCCTATACATTGCTGCTATCTGATATTCTTAATTCTTGAATCTCTCGTTAGTTTTATAAACACATCTCAAGCAAATATTAAATCGCAAACATCTTCTATTGAAGACATAAATGGTTGTAGGAGGGCCGGATATTTTTTCAATATTTAATTTTTTAAATTTATACATAAGTCCTTTATAATCATGATTTTCTTCTTAGAATCTACTAATCACTAGTCTCCGTTCTCCCTTTTGCGTGAGAGACTCACCCCCCAAGAGTCCTGAAAAAAATTACTTCCATTTTCCTCTGTCCACAAGAAGCTGCTATCGCGATAAAAGCTTTGCTGCAAAATAAGTTATTCATAATCAATACCGCGCGAACCTCGAGGCAGTGTGCTCAAATTCAAAGATCGTCCATAAATCGATCGCCGCGTCATTAATTTACAGGCGGCTATTGATCTTGAAAGGAAACCAGGCCGGGAAACCCATTAATTATATCAGCTGCATAATAAGTTCGCGATAATCCAGATATATACATCTTCTGCTTGGATATTATTTTTATTGCTTCTTTTCGTCAATGACCGGTCACCATGACAGCTAGTAAAGCATAACGTGCGCCTGTGCCTTTGTCATGCGAACATCGGCGTTCAGTACATGTGCGTTCCTCGCGTGTCTTCACGCGACATACCTCTTTCAGGAACGTTCGTACTAACTCGTGGTATTATTCGCAGGCTACGACAAGATAAGGGCGGTGGCGCGTGGTGCCCGAAGGACCTGGTGACGAAGGAAGGGAAGGAATATCTGGAGGTGAACTTGCACACTCCGCGTTTACTGACGTCCACCAGAACACAGGGCAGATTCGGCAATGGTCACGGGGTCGAGTACACGGAGGAGTACTTTGTCGAGTATTGGCGGCCGGGGTTCAACAAGTGGGTGCGATGGAGGAATCGACGTGGCGTAGAGGTAGGTACCATCTGGCTACCTCATCGATCGAATCGCGCCCGAGATTTCTTTCCTGGGAGCCGTAAGCCGGAATTGACTCCGCATCAGCAGATATTAGGTGATTCCTCGAATTTCTCTATCGGTGGCTACACATGCCAATATACGTACCATTTGAAATACATAATCTTTACGGCACTAATAATGGATTTTTATTAATGAAACAAATTATTATGGTATCTTAAGTATTTAGAAATGTTTTAAAAATTTTAGAAATGGCACATTTCATGCCAAATCTAAAATATGTATAGAAAAATTTAATTATATATTTTTATTGTTACATTATATATATATATATATATACACACACAATGTGAATATATATTTTGATTATTTTCAATATAAAAAATCCTCGAGGAAAAAATTTTCTCTTCTTTCTTTGCATTTTTATTTTTGCATAATAATTGTACATTTGTTTTACTTGCCTAGATATGATATTGCGTTATATTTGAGCGTATGATGTTATAAAAAATCATCAGAAAATCATCTTTTCAATTGGATTTCATTTTAAGTTTTCTGTGCCGAAATTCGATTCTTTTCGACGCGTGAATTTCATGCGAGCGTTATGCGACGGGAATTGAAGATGAAATATTGGAAAATCACAAAACGAAATTTATTTTCTGCCAATAAATTTCATCATTTCATGTCACATTCTGAAGATGGATTGTTCGATATAGCAGTTTAATATAAATGCAGAACCTACTGTGTTAATCTTATCTATCACTGCGTTAATTTTTCTTCACTATTACAAATAACATGTTTTTTTTTTTTTTTTTTTCTTAGCTACATTGAAACATCCGATCCTCTTCTATTCATGTAATTATTATATATACCTGGATATTAATATCCTTATTTCACTTTATATATACACTACATATGTCGAGGGGAAATTAGCAGACTCCGTACGAAACGGCTCGATTTCCTGGATTTAACTCAAGTTCCCTCTCCTGGCTTATTCAGCACAGTTACAAATTGATAAAGCTAATGCTGTCTGCTTTTAATTATACCAGGATAAAACGATTTCGTCCGCAAATGTATTAGAATTATTTCACCACGCTTTTATAAAATTTTAATATGAACAGTTTTCTTGAATACATACAATTTATATATATTTAAAGATTTCTATATTTATGTAGCAACTTTATAGCAGTACGCCTCCACAGCATAGAATGGCGGTTTTAGCTCTGAAATAAAATGAAAAAACGATATATAGATTTTAATTCCACTTTTTTCAGCGAGTATATTTTTTAAAAATTCGACGAACTTTCAAAGTGCTCTGCGTAATTTTTGCTCTCGAAATCTATGAGGATTATTTCGAATTTATTTAACAGTCCTTTTTGGAGATATTTATTTTCTACATTACTTCATACAATAATATAATAATTTAAACGAATAATAAGCATAATTTCCAAAATATTTTGATCTTTTTGAAATTCTTTTTTAAAATTCCATAATATTTTGATCCTTTCTTTTAAACGTAATAATGGATGAAAATTTTATAAAATATATTATCTGTTACTTACTTATCTGTTCTTACAGTTGTCTAAGCTATGTCATTATTATCTTTATTACAGTTTTTACAAATTTGTAGCAAAAAATTATGCTATATACAAAATGTATTTTAATAATACCTACATTATATTGCTATTGAGACTTTCATTCCTCTCATATCTATTATAGAAAACGCCATGTACAATACTTAGTACTATATAAATGAGAACCTCTGTTCCAGTTGAACAGCCATTATTGGATGCGACGTGTTAATTAACGTCTCTTTAGCATGATAATCTGTTCGCGATAACCATTAGCCCGTCAAAATAGATCATGGCAGTTAAGCGATTTGCTCGCGGCGATGAAACTAAGCAGAGATATAGAAGTAATTTTTAATTTTTTTTTAAATTAGGTGCGGTTTGATTTTGATATTGTTTTTGTTGGAAAGTGATTATTAAAACAAAAATTTCGGAAAGAATAATTAATGTTAAATAAATTTTACAAATCGCAATATTCTATGCTAATGCTTACAGTGATCGCATAAACTTGAATAATAATGCTAATCGAATCGCGAGATATAACTGCACACATAATGATATACATATATAATTATAATATACTCTAATATGTTTAAGATTTGCGCGAATTTTTGTGGTGAAATGATTCATGAATCGTTGAAAAAGGCCGAAGAAATTTCGCATTAAATCGATCAAACAGCATAACTGAAAACGGTAAATCGGTAGTTAACGCTATTCCATTGGACATGGAGTGCTGCTACAGCTATTATCCTACGAGCCATAAGCTACCATTGGTAAATGGAATTTTAATGGAGGCACAATAAAGCGCGAGTGCATTTATTCCGCTTGCTGAAATCGGTGCAGTAAGTCATAATCAATCGTATAACGAGCGCGGTTCATTTTTCAAATATATTATCGGTAGATGCGCGCGTGTATTCTCCTCTCCTGCGCTCACTATTACATTTTTATTCCATTATGCGCAGAGAATTCGCGCGCGCAAATCTATTAATAATAACGTGAGATCAATGAGATGATTCGTGAGAAAATGCATTGCCGTACCGGCGTTTTTCTCAGTAAGTAGCCTCAAATAAAACCCATGCTCTTCCCATTGGCGTCTTCCTTCTTTTATTTCTGATTAATAGAATGGAAAATCTCATTTCCAACCTTGTGTGTTGATTTTCCGATTTGTAATTCTTTCATTCATGAACATCCTCTATTTGCTCCCTTTCAATAATCATCCTCTCGAGTTTTCGCGCGCGCGCGCGAGCGCTTCATCACATCCGGCACTCCATTTTTCCGTGAACATTATTCAACATCTCGACATGATATTACCGCGTATAAGTGTTAAAATTCACTCGCCCACGCGAATTTATCGCGCCCCTGTCGCAAATTGCCGGTCGTAATAGAAAAAAGATTACTTAAAAAGCGCGGCGGGGATTTTTCAGTATTTACCCCGGCATCCGCAATATATTTCCTTCAAGAACTAATTTCGCTCGGGGGTGGGAGAGAGGCAACGGCTACACCGGGAGACTTATTACCTAGCTACCTTACGAGGGTCTCCCCGATAAATAGAAAATCAAGAATCTCATCGGTAACGAACTTACTTCGATAGACTATCATAACTCACCTCCGGCTGGTACTCGTCGGAGGGTCGTCGTCTGGCCCCGCAGGAAAAGCTCCGTGACGCGGAAGTAATTTTCAACTCCGAACCGTGTCCTATCGTGGATGGCGGGGGCCTCGTTATTCGACCCCGCTGTCATCAGAAGGGCTCTGATATTCGCCACGGTTATCTCTCACCACTCTTTCCCATCCCTCCTTCTCTCTCTCTCTCACTATATCTGTCTATCTATCTATCTATCTATCTATCTTTCTCACCTATATAGAAGGGTGGCACATTCAACGTACAGACTCTTCGCTCCCCCTCCGGCTCGTACCAGACGTTCTTCCCATTTTCACGCAGATTTGCTCAAAGCGCGAGAGCAAGCCGGATCCCGGAGGTGGAGGAGAGACAGAACGCCCGGAAGGAAAGAGTACGGGAGAACACGAACGTTTACCCTGCAGCCTCAATCTGGGCGGCATGTGATCTTTGTGCACACGCCTCCTTCCTTTTGCTCCTTGCACTTTGAATACGGGCGGGGAGAACGAACGGTCGTGAGACTAGAATGAAGAAACGAGAAAGGATGAGCGCGAGCGGGGTTGAGGGGAAGAGAGAAAGAAAAAGAGAGAGAGAGAGAGAAGCGACTACGTTATCGCGCCCGTTGTACGTGACCCGAGATCTCTGCAAGCATTTTTCCACACCGGGAGACGTGGTCGTCGTTCCTGCGTCTCGGACGAAGCGAGTAACGCGAAAGCGCACCGAAAGAGGGTTTTCTGGTATCCGATCAAACACTTGCTCGTTTTGTTACCAGCGCCGATGGGCGGGGGGGTGTACGCGGAAATGTATGTGACAATTAGGGTCGTCAACCAGCGAAGAGAGTCACATACCTCCTAGCTCTATCGGAGAAGAAAAGTGCATAACGGCGTAATGGAAGATACGCGTGACAGATTTTACTATCGTAGTACACGACACATGCTCGCGAAAAAAAAAAAAATTTTTTAAATTAAAGCGCGCGTCTAGAGATACTACGTAATTAACCGTATTCGTACGATCGCGCAAACGTAACGCGATAAACACGATGAATGCTACGGAAGGTCCGGCGCGGTAGTATAAGGTAGTCGCCTCCTTTTTTTACGCGGCCGACGAACCAGGCCAACGAACCGCTTACATTTTTACACTGGAAAAAAACGCGCGACGGTCACCGGCCACGACGGTTACTCCAATAACGAAACAAAAATATTAGAGCGTGTGTGCGAGTCGGGCGTGCAAGAGAGAGAGAGAGAGGGGGAGATTATGACTCTGCTTCTTATGAGGTGCGCGCGAATTAAGCCGGACAGGCCGGTCTCATCTAAATTCACGAAACGCCGGAGAGTAGCCGGATCCCGGAGCTTGGCTAGATGCAACCTGATGGAAACGGAGCGGAATATAGCAGCCAGCCGGCCAGCTAGCGCCTCTCCCTTTTACGTACGGACGGCCGTTGTCGTGCCTGCGGCGGGACAATTGCCAACGGTGGACGTGTTTCATTAACGCCGACACACCGGCACGGACGAGGCTTTGTGAGCGGGACACATCCACGGTAACTCGTATACGTCTTGCCTGTAATACGAGCGGTCCTCGCTCTCTGCGGCTCTTGAACATACCTACCTGTCGTGACCGGGCTAAATGAATTTGTTTATTCTTTCACGTTAGAATTGTATTATTGTTTCTTTGTCACTTTTTCGTACATCTTTGCATCATCCGAGTTACTTTTTACGGGAATCACTTTTTAAAATTTATACATATGAGATAGCAAAAAATATGTCATTATGTTTGTAAATTCTAATAATTTGTTTTAAAACCAATTGAGTTTGATATTTTTCGATATTTTTCCAGTGTCTCTGGTGATGTATTTAAAGATACAGAGGCAATATTAATTTTCTTTTTTTTTCTGTCGTTGAAGTCACGACTATTTCATAAACTAAATCTCGTATGAGAAAATTCTGTGTTCTACACATTTCCTACTTATTTCTACGAGAGGAATTACTTCTTTTTCCATTGTACCGCGAATTACGCCACGCTCTGTATACTCGGTCCTTGCGGATTCCAGCAAATTGATGACGTATACGAGAAACAAGACTCGGTAGCTTCTCTCAACGATAATATTCCCAGAAATGCGCTATGATAAATCTTATACAGAGAGTTATTACAATAGCAGAATTCCACACGTTGTTATACGAAATATGTCTCTGTATTATATATAAAGCCCGGTAGCTTTTAAAAAACATATGCGCCCCTAAGATTATTAGATAAGACCACTACCACTAGTGATAACTCTTACAATATCATAAATTCTTATAATATTACAAATTTATACAGTCACATTTCAGTAATTAATTTAATAAGAATTTAATTTATTTATTAAATTTACTTAATTTAATTTATTTATTAATAAGAATCGATAAAAAATGCTACTCTTTACGATTTTCGCAAAACGTAATAATGCTTAAATATTTGTTGTACTCTTCCCTTCTTGAACACATCGTCAATCTTCGCGTAATTTCATAGCCGACTCCTTGAGCAATTTAAGATGCGAGATATTCGAAAACGAACTAAGACGCAAACACCAAAAACGTTTTTCCATTTCGCTTAGCCGGGCGTATTGGATGATGGCACACGCTCCAACGTAATCGACAAGTACTCGCTACTGTTTGACTTGGTGACAGTTCGCTTAAGTCCACAGGTATCAACGGTAATTTCCATCGAAATTTCAATCTCGTTTATCCGCAAAGTAACTTCCCTGGAACGACCGGCTCGTTGCAGTCGCTGCTAACTCTCCCTTCCTACCCGATCGTGTACGTTGCCCTTCCCGGCCCTTCCCGCCCCTCTCGTCTATCGCACGGCCAAAGCGGCGGCATCACGACGTATCGAATTTTAATCAATCACCGATAGGGACAGCCAATTCCAGAGCCAATTAACATATTCATTCCACAGCACCCGGCACTCTCTTTTTTTTTCCACCAATTTCAGCGAAATTCAAATTGCAATATGGCGAGCACCATTACGAGATACTCTTCGGCACCCGTCGATGATTACGTAGCGGTTATTAACGCAGTTTGCGCGCGATAATAGTGCTCAGATGTACGGTATTAAAAAAAAAAATAAAATAAAATAAAAGTAACAAGAAACGGCTGAGAGCCGCTCTCATTATGTAGCCACTGGCTAAACCAAGTTGACGCAGCGAATTTTGATATCGCTACGTTATTACATAGAGATTTTTTTTACAGAGAAAAATGTCAGCGAAACAAGCCGAGAGCGGAGGTTTTGCAAACAATATCTTGCACTTAATAAATTTTAAGACGAAAATTACATAACTCGTGGTTGTGCGGCTACATAATCAGGTTTACTGAGCTTTCGGAGCATAGCGATTGTAAAAAGTAAAAGAGAAATAAAAAAAAAACAATCGCGTAATTTATTATTTGATCTTTCACGTGTACGTTTGAGAATCTAAACTTTCGTAACTTTATCTAAAAACGAAAAATTCGCGTTGTCAGTAACGATGGTGCGCTCCTAGTCGGACAAGCCAAGAGGAAAAGCCAGTTCAATATCAAGCGAACCAGGACAGCTACCCGTTCCATTTTTCCATTGGACGTTACGGCACGTTTGAAAAATCAATTGCGTTCCACGAAACTGCAAGAAAATACTATTTGGTTGTTTCAGTCCGATAAGGAATTAAGGGAAACAACAAATTTGTACACATCAAACTTACGCGCACATACAAAACTATATGTAGGCCTTGTAATATATATATATATATATATATATATATATATATATATATATATATATTTCCTTATTTTTCTCTTCATGGAAATTCAATAATCGATGGAAGCCGTAGATGGAGGGTCGCCATAAAATTGCTCATAATCCGCGCAGGTATGGCATAAATATGTGCAGATAAAATATCTCCACACTCTAGCGCGTTCTTCTACTATGTGGACACATGTATGTTGATTCTATCGGTATCGATGGATTATGGATTATCGGGTACGCCACGCGGACATCCTATTAGAAGATTACCGCTGATTAACCGATGATAATTCTCTCTCTTATATTCCGTGTCTCTCTCCTTTTTATTTTTACGCCATCAACCCCTTTTCTCCGTTCCTCGTTTTACTAGCCTCGTTAGAAATCCGGTCTCGATAGAAGAGAGCGCTTCAATCCGGGTAAACGGGAGGGTTAAATTTCCTTTTCCTTACTCTCCTCGGAGTTTGTTTACCCCGGTTTTATACATATCGAGGCACTCGCTTATACGGGAGAGTAGTCTACAATCATCCTTCGTTTCCTCATGGACAGTTTACACATGATATGACCCTGGTTTCTTGAACGTTGTAGTGACCGTGTGTATGCAAATTTTTTATTATCATGTAATTCTATTACTGGCTACGTGTCTTTTATCACATTGTTATTTTTACAATCAAGAAATATCCTTAGCAAAGAAAACGATATTTTCTTTACTAATTATCGATTATATTAATCGAGGAAAAAAATTCCTTTCTTTTTACGGATTAAAAATATATTACAATTAAATACTTTATTAGCAGAGAGTTGTAGAATTTAACATCGACTGCAGACAAATTAATTATTGTCACAAATCGTGATAATTTTCAGGTAAAACGACGCACGAGTCATCGGCATTAAAATGCGTAAAATTTAATTTGTTAATAAAAAAAATACATTTTTTGCCTCATTAAATAATTTAATTGCAAAAAGTCATTGAATTTTCCGACGATTTAAAACAGATAAAAGTACGGGACGCGCAGAAACGGTAACGATTTTCGTCGAGGCTATAGTGCGAAATTAAAGGCATTAAAATGAAACAATCTTCATTACGGGAATGCGGTGATTTCGACCGCAAACAGATTAGAAACGGTCTCCTTTCCACGAGGGTGTCCCAGGGAGGTAATTGTCGGGCGGGCGGAAATGGGACACGCCGCGTAAGCTCGTTTCGCTTTTTCGCCTTCGTAAGACGATCCACCTGCCCGAGTAAGCTACCTTCGACCTCTTGACCTCGGCGAGCTAATAAAACCTCTATCAAGATAGCGTATCAGTCATTTTAATGTCAATTTTGTGCCAATTCCTGAATTAGCCGTAATATTAAGTCATGCCTCATTTAGATAAATGGACAAAGATTATCGCCATGATATTATTTCCACGAAGTATAATCTTCGTTCCCTCTATTTTACAACAGCTGTTTGCTTAATTGCTAAGAAAAATAATCGCGACGATTTAAAATGATTATACGAGGCATGTTAAGAGAAAAGCGCAAGAGTAGATGCAACGATTTCTCGTTTACGTGGAAAATTATGGTTTTAAGAGATTGTTGGACAAAGTTCGTACGTCTACAATTGTTTTAAAGCACACGGCAGCGAATGCATTCGGGTGCATATATCGCGTTTAAAACGATGCAATCTTAAGCGAACTGGCTATAAAAGCGCAAACGTAAACTTGCGCATCTTTGTCTTGTACCGAAATATACATTCGATCGATCCACTAACCTTCTCAGGTTTTCTCCCGACGACTGTTTCTTTGCGCTTACACAGTGGAAAGAGATCACGGGATAAGGTGCGAGCCTTTTTATTACCTAAGCCAAATAAGGTCGGCTGTTGTTTTGTGACACGAGCGACATTGACGACATTAATTGCATGAATTTCAGAAAAATAACTGTCGATAGTCGCAATATCACGTGGACTTTAACGCTGAGATTTACTGAAATTAAAATGTTACGCGTGGAATTTAATAGCACATTATAGTATAATTATGAAATTTTTGCCTAAAATCGCATAAAATTTTCTACAACATTCGCTGACATTTTTCCAGATATCATTTCATGATCGCATTTATGTATTACGCACTTTTAAAGTATTAAAAAATAATTGTTGCGACATCGTAAAATTTTTATTTTTATTAAATAGTGATATGGAAAAGGATCATAACATAGTTATGAAAAATATATTTTTATATGGTCAGCAATATTTACTCGCGAAAAACACGAAAATTATTTTCCACGATAAATTGTAAATAAACGAAAATCAATATAATTTTTAACCCGATTAATATACGTATATGATCTAAGAAACACGATTCAATCTATTACTCCAGAATTATTAAATAAAAAAATAGTATAATTAAATCAAATGTTTTATGCAGGACTTTTAACCACAGACACATTATTTACATATTACATCAATTATTGCAAAATAGAACGTTATTAGGAACATTTACTATAACGTCGTAGGATTTGTAATCAGTATTATTCTCAGTTGTGTGACGAATTATCGATTCAGGAGGATTCTACTTACCTCCTAGTATAGACATCAATTTTATGCTTCGGAGACGATATCGTATAGGACCCCGTTGGCAGTCCTTATATATAGGTGTATTAATTATTCCTATCGCGTAGACCCCGGTCTGGCTTGTATTCCAGCACGTTGCAGTTGCAGTTGCAATGCATCCGCGGTCGGTCGTTTCGAGACGGCCGATATAGCTCCATTCTACCGCTACGGCCCCGTTCAAGGGGCACGTTCCATTTGCGTGCAGTTTACAACTTCATGAGCCGTTTACAGTTGCAGTGGACCTTCTGCATTTTCTTCTCCAGCTAAGCGACTTAATTCACATCAATTGTTATCCATACAAAGACACGTATAAGAATCTTGTTTCGACAAAATTGGATTATTATACAAGTTTTATCGTGTCCCCTGATTACAATTCAAATTTATATTCTATTTTGTATTAATTTTCCTTTTATACTCTTATCAAAAAAAATTATATTTGTCAATAAGAGATAAAATATCAACGAAATATACAGATCAAAATATTCTGCTCCCTTACTATAATCGTGAAATTTCTAAACGACGCTTTAGCGACCGCACATCGTTCTGAGTTTCGACCACCATCTCTGCGGCTGTTGGATATCAGATACTGCGCTTTATATGATTAACGTGAAATAACAGATTCCTGGTTAGAAATTCTAATCGCGGCACCACCTGGGTAACACAAATCAAAGCAAAGGGCAATGTTCGCTGATGTCCAGCTCGGGCCATGGTCCGTTTCTGTGTATAGAGCATATTAGCGTTTGTGTCATATCTACTCTCCGCTAGTGCACGGTATTTAGACCGCACTTGGTTTTCGGTGCAGAGGGAGAGAGAGAGAGAGGGGGAGAGTAGCCTGGTATCGCGCGAATATTCATATTTCAACGCGGATTCCCTGCTCTCCGGGATGACGACGGTCAGCGTGTTTGGACGATCCAACATGTCATGTATCACTCTCTACATGATTCTATAATCTGCACGGTGATATAGATTACTTCGTTCCAACGCGAATAACAATTAGGTGGCACACTAACAGGGCAGGATACTGATTACAAAGTATCAGTGAAATTACTATTTAGCATGTTATAATTAGGATAATTATATTAATATTATTCTTTACTTTTTTTATAAAAATCATTTAATAATTAATCATCTTTAATTGACTGATTATCACGATAATGATAAGGAATCAAGAAATAATTAATATACTTTTTAAATAAATATATATAGCGTAGTATGTATATTTATATCTCAGAAAAAATTTCATATATTTATAACTATAAAATTAATTGTTATTAGAGAATGAGAAAAGTGTATTAAAAAGACAAAATTTTAAATAAAATTAAAGATAAGAATAATGGAGTTGATAAATAGTTTGGTCTTAAAGGAGCGTGTGAAAGAGCACATGAAATTGAATATAAATGATCGTTGCTTGAATTATCAAGCTCAATCTGTTTTACGTATCTGTTTTACGGTGAATATGAAAACAGATATATCAACCTGTCCTGTGCAGATCAGCTTTAGTTCTTTTAAAGAAGAAAGCTTTGCTATAATCGCATATCAATCTCTCTAACGCTGAAAGAGAAAAAGAATTACGCATAAATTGAAGACTGAAAGTATATATTAATGATAAATATTATTTCTATAAATATATTTTTTAATTCGCAGAATTCATATTATTTAACGGCAATATTATTCGTTACGTATTGTGTTGGGGCGCTAAGATAAGCCTATAATTACAGATAAAACTCTCTACGATGGAATAACGGAATACCGGGAACCGCTAATCCCAGTTCAAATGTCCAGAATGCAAAATAGAACACGATACACATAGCTATTGAATTACGCACATGTATAAGGCCGGTGCGCGATGCAATTATCTTTAGCATGTCTCTCTATCAGCATACACAACAATATACAATCGAATTTAAGGTCTTGTTTCTCAAATAACTCCATTGATTCTGCAAGTCTGATCTTCCTCGAACGCACGTGGATATTGGCACTTAATTATTGGCAATTAATCCCTTATTCGTCAATGGCGATAAACTACATGCGCTGTGATCCGTGACGGATGCATATATCGCAGAAAAAGAGAGAGAGAGAGAGAGAGAGGCAGAAAAGGGAGGAGAGCTGGACTGTTTCACTCCAGATTTAACGCTTGCGTTTAAATTTAGAGGAGGTGCAGGACAGACCATTGTTTACTAATCGGATCCGGAAAATGGCGCGTTCCCGGCACGTGAGATTCGTTCTTAATGCTGTAAACATGTTTCAATGACCGGTTGGACATTCCGTTCCATCCCTGCGTTTAATGTAGCCATGCATCGCGATAAAATAGTCGTACCAACAACGCTTTCTAGAATTTGGAATAACCGAGAGTTCAAGACATTTTGACATTTTTTAAACATCGTGAAATTTATTAAAACGATACTTTAACATTAAAGTAATGCATAAATATATAAATTGTGAAAAAAAAAGAAATTAAGACAAAAATAATTTGACATTGTTATACATATAGATTATACACGTAACAATAGAATTACAAACATGTTTCTTTTTAATATTATCTTTTTGAAAATTCTCTGGTATGAAAAAAATTGTGATACTGAATAATAAAAAAATACACAATTTAAAGAGAAAACAGGTTTTACCTGGACACTATGAAATGCGCGCTTGTTTTCCTGCTTTTTGACCAGAACAAAAATATATCTGAATATGACTAAAGTTAACCATTTATTTCTATTGTGATGACATAAAAGCCTCTCTCTCGTTTCATCAAAAATATAACGATGATATAAGTTGTTAAATTTAAATTGCAACTTTTCTCAATAACATATTGTGATATTTCTTTATTTTAATCATTTCTCTAGCGATAATGCCTGCAATGTACACCGTAGTAATAATTGTATTCTCTTTGTGTGTTGCAGCTTTTGGTGGGTAATAACAATGTATATACGGAACAGGAACAGATTTTCGATCCACCTATAGTCGCAACAAAAATACGCTTTATCCCTTACACCTCTCATGTGCGCATGATGTGTATGCGCGTAGAGCTCTATGGTTGCCCATGGACAGGTAAGTGAGATATACGAATGTATAATTTTCTTAGCACCTTTTTCAATCACGTATTTATTTGCAAAGCAACTTGTTGCCAGCGACGAAAGAATATAGTCGGATCAACATTTTAATTGCTTTTAATGTACATATTATAAAAAAAAAAAGCTGAAAATTTGAAAAATTTTATCAATAACGTGTTTTGCGAAATAGTGATATAATGTGTATAAAAAAATTTCTAAAGGATAAAGATGTAATTTGATTTTTTTTTTATTAAATTAAAGAGGCATTCTTTGTTGCATCAAGAGTTATCTTATCTATCGTGACTAATAAATTTTACGCTATGCACGAATGGGGCTAATTATGCTGATTCCATCAGCAGCCACTGTCATTGTCATTGTCACGGAAACAAAGCTGGAAACAAGCGGTACAAGTCCCTGTGGAATTGCTTGCGTGTTATCATACATTTAACATTTTATGTCAACTACATAGTCTACTTTCCCGGAATTTCTTGACGAGGGATCGCAGCCCGTAAGCTCGACAATAACTGAAATTTATATCTAAGTTTTGAGATTGCGAAATTAAAAACATGTATTAAAGGGGCATAACATCTTTTTATGTCGCCATTCAACGGATAAAATTTTATATCGTGACTCCAATCTTTATATTCATTCCTGTCTACAAAATCTCTAGATTTATCTATAAAATGGATGATAAGAAATATTTAATAATAAATATTATTGTAATATAATACTGTTTAAATATAAAGATAATATAATACTGTTTAAATATAAAGGTATGACAAGATGCATGCATTGAAACGGATTAATAATTAATTTGCATTTTATTCGTTAAACGAGATTTTAGATTTGAATTTTGTGAATTGCTCGACGTTTGCCGGCTGTGTGACGAGACGCCGATGTAACCCGTCAGTTTCTCGAATCTGCGATTAACTTAGATTTACGATCAGACCAGATCGGCCGTGAGCCACAGCTGCGTCTACATTAATCCAACGTCGACGAACTACGCGGCATCCGCTAACTGTGCCATCTGCACAGCCGCCCCGATCAGCGTTATATCGTTTAAACGCGCAATTACAGCCACTGCCAATAATATTGATTTGCAAAATAAATTATGACTTACGAATGGCATTAGCAAACGTTGCAACCATTAACGAGCAAGGAGCGTAAGCAGGCAGATGGTAAAGGGAAGATGTATAGATGCGAAGAGATATGGAGAGAATTAAGCGTTCTACAATTATTATGAAATGAATTTATTACGTTCTTAGCAAGATTTTATCGTTATTATCGTCATTAAATATTACGCTACTTGTCATTTTATTGATATGAAATTAATGCGCGAATTGAATCGACTCTTTACTCTGTCAATGCAATGATCAAAACAAACTTTTTACAGTCGTTTCAAGTAAATATTGCAAAATGTGAGAGAAGCATATTTCTCCGTGCATATTTCACACTGAAATCTGCGAAAACAATTTAACCGTCATCAAACAGAAAAAGTTGATTTCATATGAACGGGATGGCGGAATATTTTCTTTCCAAGTACCGAATCGTGTAACTCATTCGTGCTTATTGACGCCTGACAATCTGAAAGCACATTTGTTTCTGACGTTCGTTGTTTCGTCGAAGTCGCGCTCGCTTCGGCGCGATTTTTAACGAAAACGTCGCGAAGCGAGAGAGAATCGACCTCGGGGATCCGATTGGAATTTCGCAAAGCGCGCTCGAGGCTCCGCAACAGCTCATGCAACGCCTTAGATAATCGATCCTCGATATAATCCTCGTGGCGCGGAGATTAAAAATGTTTACCCTCGTTATCTTTTCTCTGACGACACGACGTGCGCTTCACCATCCGCAATCTTATGATACGTTTGTGGGAAGGAAGCGTTGATGGCACGACCACGTAGCAACGCGATGATGCATAATTCAGGAGCTTATATATTCTTTATACCCGGCTTCTTCACTTGCAGAGGGTCTCGTCTCGTATTCCATGCCCCAAGGAATCAAGAGGGGTACCGAGGTTGACCTCTCCGATAGGACGTACGACGGGCGCGAGGAAGGAGGTTACCTCTCCGGGGGACTTGGTCAACTGGTCGACGGGCAAAAGGGTCCCGACAATTTCAGATTGGACGTCAGCGGCAACGGAAAGGGTAAGGGGGCCGCGGGTGCTTCGTGCTGGAATGAGATTAGCGCCGGCGCTAGATCGTGTCTAGATTAGCGTGATAGAGCCGTCTTGGCGAGCCGTGCCCGCTAGTCTAGTTATTCTTCTTATTCCGTCGGTATCTCACGCTATCTTACTCGTTAACTTCTTTCTTCGAACTAAATAGCGATCCGAAGCCCTGCAGGTCTTGTTACAATTTTGTCTAACGCGAGCTTACGCCCCTTCACGAACGATTACGCTCTTGTTTCGAGACGCTTTACACGCTTATCAATGTTGAGCAAGTCGTGTAATAAGCGCACGCAAGGTCTGTATGTATTTTGTGTAACGACGAAACATCAACATCAGCGTTTTGTGACTACGCCATGTTATGTACGAAATGCATTCCTCATCTCACAGCGTAGCACATATTGAAATATGTGAACGCACGACGAAAATTCTGTTAAAATATCTCGGATAGCTTCGCGAATGAAGCGAATGAAACGCGTAGATTGAAAATTCATTAAATAACCAAACGGATATGTGTCCGTTCTAACGTCCGCGTTAGAACGGACACATATCCGTTTGGTTATTTAATGAATTTTCAATCTACGCGTTTCATTCGCTTGATTTCGCGCATCAAAAGCATATGTTTCTTTGTCGATACGTTCTTTTCAACGAACACAATTACCTTCCGACCTGTGTTTTGCTCCATACATTTAATCAATCCGGAAAGGATTTTCTATTTAATAAAACACAATGATTAATGCGCGCCACATCAACCGGAAATAACGCATTGTTCGGTGCCAATATCAACTGTCCTCGGCCACCGGACGGATCTTATTCACAAAATCAAATGACCGTCGAAATTTAATTGAAAGGGACATGCTCATGTACGGAAATGGTTTTTCGATCGATTGATCAGAATATTCGCCGTTACCGACGCGAGATGCGTTTCGTTTCCGAGACATGTATGCCAGAATGAAAATGAAATTTTCCGTCCATCGACTTTAAGTGTATATATATATATATGCGTGTGTGTAGATGAGAAAGTCAGAGAAGGGTCAGTGGAATCCGGAAAAGCCGTGGGAGAACCAACGGAAGAGTCTGGGCTCCGAGGCCAAACGTGTTCCGCAGCGCCGCTCGAATCTGTTCCAATTTACATTTATATTGAACCGCGAGCTAGGCTGCAACGAGTCGCCGCTGTTTACTCGCTTTCTGGATACATTTGTGTCTTTCCATTTACGCCATGGGACACCGTCGTCTACACCGAGTTGCTTATATACTTCCACCTTCTTAAACTTTTAAACCCGGCGAAACTGCGTACAACCTCTCTCGGCTCTCCTTAAACCGTACAACACCATCGTTCGGCATTCCTACAATCGAAACACCGAGGACTTTTCCGCTTCGGTGTCTCCGATGTTTGCGCCGGCGCCTCCATTCGAGATGTTTTTAACAGTACTTTAGAAATGTTTCGCAATAAAATCGCACAAGTAGCAAAATAAAGAAAGAATGTGACAGACATGTTACAGATATTTATAATATTTTTCGAACACATTTGCACAAATTTTACGCGCGCGCGATAAAAAATATTTATTTTATTTCAACAATTTTTTCAAACCTTTTCAACGCTGCAAAAACTTTCATCTTATCAAATAATAACAATACAGAATGGCTTTCTTATAACAAACTTTGCTTAATAAAATATCAATAAACGTTTATAGCGCTTGGCAGCTTGTCATGACCATCCTGATTCTGCTTTACGAGCATTGTATCGAAACTATATAGGTTCAAAATGCTTTAAAGAGGAAAATCATCAAGCGATCGAGATATGTAGGTACAACCACCTAGGGTGGTTATCTTACGATCCTCGTGAAGGTTCAGAATTGATGGTAGATAGCGACCGAAGGCGGCGACGACAGGAAACTGGAAACTATTTACTCGGGGGACGATATTAAGGATGGAAGGGGGGTTATATGAAAGCGGATAGGTCAGGGCGATATAACGCCATAGCGCGGACCCGGTATATTGTTGAAAACGGAAGGGACGATCCCCGCAATGGTAGTTGTCGCACAGGAAGTTGCGCGTGCAGGTACACAATGCAAACTGCGTGATTGAAATTCTCGTAAGTTTTAATATACTCGGAGATTCTTATGCCGTACAGATGTATCACACGGCAAGTCTGTGATTATCTTGAGTGTTATCGAAATACAGGAGTGACGACACCAGGTGTCGTCGAAATTTGAAGACTTTCATTTTTATTTCCTTTTCTTGGTCATGCCCTGCCCTGCCCTGCCCGCTCTTCTCAAGGATTTCATCCAGAAATAAAGATAAAAATATGAAGATTTTATAACTAAAAAAACCGATCTCTCTTTAAGGCACTGAAGCATAGGATCTGTGTATTAATATTTCGCTATATGTAAAAGAAATATCAAAGGAAAAGAAGGAGAGATATATAAATATGATGAAAAGATGTGTAGGATTTGTAGGAGTTGTAAGAATGTATCGATATTCTAATTTTTTTTTATAAAGCATAAAAATTTTCTAAAAGTCAAAGATTCAAGGGGTCCGGAGTGTTAATTAAACTCGAGAATTAATAAATATTTTAACATTTTTAAAAAGCCAAATATTATAAATATGCAAGAATTGAAAAATCCAATTATCGTATCACAGTACATTCTTTTCGCAATAACGTGAGCTATTCAGATACTTTTATCGTCTTCTTTTTCATTCTTTCGTTATTTATTAATTCTTCGGAAAGTGTGTAATAAATGATGAAAAGTGATAATCCGTGTTTGTGTGCTGAAATGGGAAGGTACGGCGCAATTAGAGATATCCCGGAGTCAATGTTGAGAGTAATAGGAGCGTTTTCTGAGAAACGCATAACACGCCACGCCGGCCAAGCTTTAAGGTTATTGCAGTCCATTTTCAATCCGCATATTCCCACGGGACACGTGTGTTTCCACATGTACTCATATAGTGGGATCTAATGGTGAGACTCGCGCAATAAGCTGCCGCTATAGCTCGAAACTCTTCCGTATCACGTTGCTTCTCACACGTAGCTGTATACCAAGTGGTGAACATTTCCGGGAGAAATGAAGCGGGAGAGGAACAGAAAGCAGGAGAACAAACTCGAAACGTAATTAACGTTTCGAGTAAGTATACGAGTCCCATGCGAAAGCTCAACTTGCGCGAATCTGAAACGGGTAATTTAAATTCTATTACGCGTGCGTACACTTTTCTTTTTTTTTTTGCGTCACTTCTGGTGCAGTTATATAAAATGTTGGTTTTTTTAAATTCTAAAAAGAGAACAGCGTTGGTCATGTGCTTGCGAATTATTTAAGAAGAGTTATCAAGTTACCCTTATTAAGTTATCCTTCGGCGGTATAGAGCAGGAAGTACTCCGGTTCCTCCAAGACTTTAAGTTATGCGAAACTTCTTTTAATATTACCTCATTGAAAATCAGATCTTATTAGATTTTAGTGGAAAAATAAGATCTTTTCCTCCCACTTTTATATAATCTATTTATCTTCAATTTAAATTTAAATACATTATCAGGTCGTAGTTACTCCAAAAATTCTTACGTTCTTTGCTCCATTACATCTTTCATACAGAATGTCAAACATTTATACATACATTTTTCACGGATTGTTAGACACGTGTTTATTTCATGCGCTTGTTTACCGCGTTTACGCTATATCCAAATAAATTCTATATCACGCACGAAATACTTACTATTCGCGTTACAGATTTTATTGTTTTGTTTGTAAGAATGCGTGCGCACATTGCGCACTCATAAATGGGCTATCACATCATGCAATCGATAGCGTAACCCCCTTTTTTTTTTAATTCAAACACGCGGGTCGGAATTTTTATATATATGTAGGTATAGGTCACAATTTTTATATGGAATATGTTTTGCGTGCGTAAGAGATCAAGTTGCAATGGCACATGTAAATCTTCAATTATCATTAAAAAATAACAAAAATCTGACAAGCAAAAATAGCTTATATCTAACGATAAGCTATAGCGATTAGGAGTTTGCAAGTACTTGTGCAAATTCTCATCTGAAAATTTTTTTTTTTTTTAAATTAAATTTTATTATTAATAAAATTTCAAATTTTAATTTTAATTTTAAATTAATAAAATTTTAACTTTTTTTAAAAATTTGTAATTATAATTTTTTTTAGTAAAATAATTTATATCTGTTTATGCATTTAAATTTATATTTATTCCAAACTTCTATGCCTACGGATATTTAAAATATGAAATTTTATTATATCAATCTGGAGTTAATTTTTCATATACGTGAATTGCGTTCTCGATGAACTTTCTGCTAAACAAAGATTGACTTTAAATTGGTCAAACATATCGTTCCCAGAACTCTTTACTATTAATTCAGGAATATCTGTAAATCAGGAATTATTTTATTATCTCAAGATCAATGGCGAATGCATTTCGTTCACGGATACTTCATGTCTTCTCAGCAGGATTCTCTAAAAACTGAACGATATTGTAACGGATAATCCGTTTGTTCAAGGATATGAATGGGTCGGCTGGCGAAACGACACGCCCAATATGCTTGGACGTCCGGTGGAAATAACTTTCGAGTTCGACTACTCGAGGAACTTCACTGCCATACACCTACACATGAACAATTACTTCACCAAGGACGTGCAGGTATCGCCGTTCGCGCCGTTACCGGTATTATTTCGAAAGTTACGAGCTCCGGGAACTACCGTAAATTTCACGATCACACATTTGGCGACGCCTCCGCGCTTTTAAGCGGTTTTAAAAACATTTCCCCGCGATTTACAACACGGTGATTCTTGCAGCACCGTCGCCGTCGCCTGCTCTCGAGCTTAGTACTTTCGGTACGGCAAAGTTTCGACGCCGAAGCTTCCGCCGAATTATTTCCGTCCACGCGGTTTATCTCTTTGAAACGTAGCGCGAATATACAGGGTGGCCCTGAACGTTCCAGCCAGACTTTGACATCTTATGGGAAATTTAATTCTGGACAAAAAATTTTCTATAAACATGGGTCGAAAAATGCTTCCTTAAACAGTTAGCACCCAAAAACCTCTGAAATCAGATTATTTTGTATGTTTTTACAAATATCAGGAAAAGTAAGCGTTTTTTAATAAAAAGTATCGAAACAAAAGTTGTAGAGAATTAAATTATCTTTTAAATGAGATCAAAATGATTATAGTACGTTCCATAAGTTTTGAGAAATAAAATAAAAAGAAGATGAAACTTAATAAATTTCTTTGAGAAAAATCAAGAAAAATAAAAAACAAAAATCTTTTTCTTTCATAAAAATAAAGTAATTCTTTTTTTTAAATTAAAATATCACTGTAGAATATTTTTTCTACATTTGAAAGTGGTTATCTCAAAACCTATGGAACGTACTACAATCATTTTAATCTCATTTAAAAGATAATTTAATTTTCTACAACTTTTGTTTCGGTACTTTTTGTTTAAAGACACACATTTTCCATGATATTTGGAAAAATGTGTAAAATAATCACAATTTCAGAGATTTTTGAGCGATAATTTCTTAAGAAAGCATTTTTCGATCCATGTTTATAAGAAAATTTTTTGTTCAGAATTAAATTTCCTATAAGATCTCAAAGTCTGGCTGGAACGTTCGGGGCCCACCCTGTATAGTATTCTTGCTGTATATGAATATATATATATATATATATATATATATATATACAATAATTCATACATCTAACACCTGTTTTAATTCAGTACAAACGTTTATCTCGCGATACTCTTGGACGAGGAAGCGTTTGGATGACGCGCGACTGTTTCCATCTCGTTGAAATGTCATCGAAATCACTTGGCTATCTCAAAAGATGCTCGCACGTGGTATACGATCTCTTTCCATTGCTTCCGCAGGTTTTCTCGTACGCGAAGGTTTACCTCGGCACAGGTGGTAACCAATTCACCGGCGAGCCGGTCCATTTTTCTTATATACCCGATCAGGTGCTCGAGCAAGCGCGCGAAGTCACCATAAAGCTGCACTCGCGAGCCGGCCGCTTCCTAAAGCTGCAGCTCTACTTTGCGGCGCGGTGGATCATGCTCAGCGAAGTAATCTTCGAATCAGGTAAGCGAAAGATCGATCTACACACCGACTCCTCTCGCTATTTTCCTCGTACGACTCGAGATTTATCGCACGATGTTGCGCGAATTACTCGCGTCGCGTCGAGATGGTCGAAAGTAATGACAAAGTTAAAGACCTTCCTTTAGGATTCGCTTTCCTCTTCGGTTGCCTTGCGCTTTTAGTTAAACGAAAGAATAGACAAAAAGTAGACGATCTAAAAATTGAAATCTAGAAATAGAAATACAGTTTCGAAATATCTTTTATTTCGGACGCGCGTAATATAACATCTCGATTTCCTATTTTAAGCGACATATTTTTAACGAAATACAACGATACTATAAAATAGTGAAAATCGTTTCGAAAAACTCGGGAAGAAAATTTATTTCGACGACAGCATAATTTTAAGAAACGCACGCTTTATTACGTATAAAGATAAAATTATTTTATAAATTTAGAGATTTCTTTTAAAAATATGAAAAGTATTGATATTAGAAAATACTTCATAAAAATTCTCTAAAGAAATAAAAAAATAATTGTTGCTATTGTTATTTTTAATTTTAAAAAGCTCATTTTCTTATTATAATGCAATGCAGTTTAGCAATTATATTTCGTAGCATTGTGAGATTAATATTCTTACAATCTCTCGAATTTAGTCGAGATGAGTTGAGTTCATGCGGTTTCACAATAGCAGCAGAAAAACGTAACTGTTAAGGCATCTTTCCCAATGACTAATTTATATCCGACATCCATGTAACCGCATATCGATCATCGATATTTCTTTTAATCCATCTCAAACGATCCGAGACGGAACTGGATTGCCTGGTAATGCAAGCTTTCGTGAAAGTTCCTCGTGTCGCTTCGTTGCACCGGTCCAGCCGCCAGAAGGCTACGTCGTTAATCATTCCACGTACATTCTGTGCGTTCGCCGTCCTCGACTGCGAGCGATAAGTTGGCTAGACCAGAGGCAACCATTGCAATGTTCCTCGTCACTTGTATACCACACAACTCGTATTCACGTTGCACAAACGCTTCGTTGAGCCGCGCGTCGATAGGAAAAAGAACATCATCCCTTTTCCCTTCCCTCTTCCTCCTCTTCGGCAATGGCATGGTGTTTTCCACCCAGCGTGCCGGTCGGCGCGCGACATTTTCCGGCTAAAAGTGCTTGGGGGGGGGGGAGAGGCAATTTCGCCACACCTCGTTTAATTTTCCTTTTTATGAATCGCGCGTACAAAACTCGCGTCTAACTGCTCGAAAATTGAAATATTTCCTGGTGTCCATTAGTCGATAAACTGCCGCGGTACTAATTTTCAGGTTGCCTAACGGACAATTCCAGCTGCGTGTGACGCGAATTAAATTCTGCTGGCGATATTCGTTCGTTTTCAAACGATCAATATAACAGTATAGAAAACTATCCCGAATACAAATGAAATTCTCGATTGTCCACGTAGCGTGGCCACAAAGGCCACATTTGTACAATCGGATAAAGTCGTCAAAGGCATATACGACATCGGCGCAAAATTTAACTCGCTTTCGAGTGTTGCAAGTTTCATCTGATTTCTGATACTTCGCAATACCAAATTTACAAACTGTCAACGATTGACTTTATAACAATACACAGTTTACAATTGAGTTACTAATCGGCTCGATAAATTCAACGATAATTCTTTTCCTGCTTTGATATATGCATACGTACATGTGTAGACGGGAAATCTTTTTTTTTTTTTCTTGAGTATTTATACGCTTGACAAACGTGGATTTAATTAGTTTTAATCCTGAATGCACAGTTATCTCCGAATGGAACAATACCGAGGACGAAGAGGCGAAGAACAAGAGTGCCATTGTACTGGCAACCGGCAGCCCCTATCAGAATAACGAGGGTCCACTACAGAGGGACGAAGTGAAGGCTACTTTTAATAAGGAGGAGAGTAAAGATAACACCTGTAAGTCTACTGTTCGATCTTCCCATTGTTATTCCAGTAAGCTACGTTCATAATTTTCCGCGTAATTGACGTACTTTTCTCCGAGCTTTTTCTCTTGTCATTTTTCATAGCAATGAGCCCGATATATCATAGGAAAGAATTGTGTGTCCGCAAAAAGTAACTATTGTGCGATGATCGCTAATGCTCTAACATAAAAAGATATTAATTTAAATATCTTTTTATCTAGTGCATTGCTATTTTTTGGTGAATGTACATGTAATAATATTGCTTCCAGAAATAGTTTAGCAATTAAACTGAAAACTTCAAGTTAAGATATTAGAGATTCAGACGATAAAAATGAAAAATATGTAAATAAATTTACATTTAATTTTTTTTTTCTAATTCCAAAGTTGTTCTAATCAAACAATTCTAATCGAGACATAATCTTGAATGCATTACACGCGACAGGCAATTTGCATTTCTCTTGGATTCGTGTCGAGGCATCAAAATTACGCAAAGTCAAAGAGGCAATAGCTTGCATATCTCTGGAGAAATCTTCTTTCTGATACGCGACGTCGTTACACCGGAATTAATGGAAAAATGGCGACGGTGAGACTAGAGAGCTCCGTGAAATCGAAAGAACTGTGCGAAAAAGTACATCGAGTAGTCCCATGGACGTTTCTCGATTACCTGAAAAAGAAGCGTCATGGAAGAAAAAGAGCGATCGCTCTTGTCCCTTGGCCTCGTCGAGTTTGTTAACCAATAGAATGATACTTTTTTTTTTATCCTTACAACGGCAAATAAAAGCCGCGCAATTAACCTGATTAATTCCTTAACTCTCTTCTTTTTTCTGTTTGATTGAAACGTAGTATTGAATTTTCGTTAAATGCAATAGGATCCATTAACGAAACTTTTAATGCTAATTGATTACACTCAATATTTTCTGAGGCAAGATCGATGGTGAATTAATTTGCATTTTTTTCTACTGACATTTTGCAAAGCGCGCTGCATGATAAAATTTTTCAATTGCGCAGTATTTAAAACGATGTTGTGGAATTGTTGTGAAATTTCTTCATAACTATTAGCAGTTTAAAGCTCACATGTCTGTTCAATTTACGTCTGCATTCGTATATGTATAACTACTGGGAACTACTTGTTCGCGTGTTCGCCGAAGGAAAAGCGCAAGAAAGGCGAGGCGAGGCATTTATGTTTTCTCGCTTGAGAAACACGACGTACCTAACGCTCTCGTTACATATTACACCGCACAGAAAAGTACGAATGTACGCCAACGCGGGCAATAATCTGGGAGTTGGTGGAGCAAGCGTTGAACCCGGAAAATTAGAAAAAATAACGTTACACTTTTTTCCCTCCTCAACCTGATTATGTTAAAACTAGTCTGCGAAAGAAACAGAACCGAGACGTTAAAAATCCAAAAGACGCGAAAGGAGATAAAATATTTTTATCATAGATGTATTCTTAGGCGAAAAACTAACTGATTTTTATTTGGAAAGATCAAAAAGTCTGCCTTTCTGGAATGCTATTGATTTAAGAAAGTTTATCTTTCTTTGATTTTGATCTTTTGTGCACATAAATTATTTTCTTTTATAAAGAAATAAGACATAAATATTTTTCTTTGTATTATCAATAATTATTTCATTTGTCAATCGATGATTTTAATATCGCTTGTTACAAAAAATAAAGTATGCTATTTAAAAATATTAAGAAACAGGCATAAACCAGTTTGTCTTGTGTTTAAAAAATATACTACACAATTATTGTAGAATTGTAGAATTTATCATCACGAGAAATCTTAATGATTTATTATAGAGATTACTTGTCTCTTTATTGATTTAAAAAATACTCAAGCGATGATCAGGTTGCTGCGGTAGACTATGAGAGCCATCAGCGTATATTGTTTTTGTTCAACCGGGCAACTGATCAAACGTGATCTAGTTACGAGCTTCGTGATGAACGCAATCATCATTATCGTTCCATCGTGCATTATGCAAGGTTACCTCGGCAGTATTATCCACGGTGATAGGTCACGTTGCTTGATGCATCAAGCATCATGGGCGAGTGAATCCGCTATCGCGTACTCGCGCGGATCAGCTGCTGTCGCGACGTCGAAATATTATTAATGGAAAATTCTTTTGTTCTCAGCTCTTTCTCTCTTTTTCTATCTCTTCTATCTATCTCTGTCTTATTGTAGTTGCAATTATTTCGAAATTTATCAACTGTAATAAAATAAAAAAAAAAAACGAAGCTATTTATTTCCAATTGTTGAAGAATTTTGATCTCAGATTACTACGTGCTTGATTAATAGAAAATTTATTGCTTGATATTTTAATATTAATTTTCATAGAAGAGACAGAATGTATTGGTGAATTATTTCGTAAAAATGAAATTGTGTTTTAAATACACAAGGATAAGAGAGGAAAAAATAAAAATAATAATAGGAAAATATCTCTTACGAATAAAAAAAAAAAAAAAAATGCTAGCCTAATAGTCAGTAAATCATAAATAATCGTTTAAAAAAACTTGTTAAATAATTATTTTATCAATCCTTATCAATTAAAAATTTACTTTGTATTCTTAGCAGTAATCCGTCACGATTAATTAATGAGAGATGTCACGATTAATTAATATGATCTCTAAAGTTAGTTTGCAATATAAGCCAGTGACAATGTGAAAGATTACTGAGCTTGCGATATTAATCGTTAAGCTAATCGATTTCTTCCGTATCCGTGAACATGACAAGTGCATCTGTTCCACTATATGTACATACCCAGTTGCATATATATAGTGTGTACGCGCAGACTTGTTGTCTATACATATATATCCACTTCTCAGTTTCAGATAAGAGCAAGAAACCAGAATCGAGGCAGTTTGTCGGATTGGTGATTGGCATCTTGACGACCGTAATCGTGATGCTGCTCGCAGCTATCATGTTCATTTTTTATCGGAACCGTAGACTTAAGGCTGCTCTCGCACCGTCAACTTTTTATGATCAGCAAGGTGATCTCAAGGTAATTATAAAGTTAGAGTTACTACATAATTTGACATTGCCTTATATATATATATCTTAATTTATTATTAAGCTTATTAAACTATCTAGAGACTGTATAGATATATATATTAAGAAAAATCTCGAGATTTATTTTTAAAAAAAATTATTTTTTTGCATTATCATGTAAAATGCATTATCATCTAAAATAAATTGAGATTTTATTACAAGGGAAGTGACTTTATGACATCGTATTTGTCTTTTTAATTATTTAAGATTTGTAATAAATAAATGTATATAATAAATAAAAAGATTTCTAAATTATTGTGTCACAGAGTCATTTCTATTGTTATTTAAGAATAATTTTGGAATGCAGAATATATAAAATATTATATGATATTTTACTCTATATATAACATAAAAACGATCCTGTTTTTCAAATCATCGCGCGTCATTAAGTAGGAGGACGAAAATTAAAAAGTAGTCGAAGAATCAAATGTTGAATGGCATGTCGTATTACGATGCATTATCTCGACGCTTTCAATTTGGTAAATGACAACCAATTTCTGTTCTTCGGTCACGATTTTTCTTTACGCGATTCCCGACCTGGTTTAACGCCGGAAATTCTCGCTTCTGGCTCTAATAAACCGAACAAGCGCATCTGTTTACTTTACGCTTCCAGGTCACTTTACGACGCTTTTGAGCAATCGCGCAAAACAGCTTACATCTTATATCTATCTACCTATTACGTATACATCGGTTTAGATACGAGCGCGTAACTAAACGAGAAAATGCGACGATCAAATATTTTCTCTAAGGCGAAGGCGCAAACGAGATCGCGCTAGGACGACTAAAGGGATGCCCCGAGATTGTTCGTTTCACGCTCTTATCCGTTTTTTTTTTGTTTTTTTTTTTGTGATTGTTGAGCATGCTCAACTACCGTGGAGTTTACGTACTGGATTATACTAGAATTAATTATTTCGCAACAAACAATAATTACGTTCTTACAAAAACTAATACGATAATAAATGGTAAAGCGGCTTGATGATATAGTTATAAATAAATAACACATATGATAATCATTTAATTTTATCCCACTGCAACACGATGCGTGGAATGAATAAAAATAAGAGATACATCTTGAGATGCACGAACGACGATATTTTTCTCTGACGTCGTAATGTTGTTCCGCTGAAAACGGGTTTTCCGGCGAAAGAGACGTTTCGGACTCGCACCTCGTTCTAACTTTGTCATAAATTCCACTCCGACTCGTGTCCTACGGAACAACAAGAATTATTAACGTCGCGTTTACCGCCCTCGTCGCCGGACAGTTTGTACGACTTTCACGATGTACGGTCTATAACATGAAAATCCATCTCTTTATCTATGTACACAATAATGCAATTCATTCTCGAAAACAAATTTATATTGTGTATAAGAAAAAATTAATTAATTAATTAAATAATTAATTAACAATCGACTTTCTTACGATCACGATAACAATGTTTGCGTTAAAAAGAAACGTTAAAAAGAAAAAAAAAAAAGAACGATGAAGAAAGCATACACGCGTACCTTTCATTACTTGATTAGCCGGTTGTTATCTAAGTATGAAATCAGACCAACGATTTGTGATGGTCGGTGCAAGATAACGGAGTAAGAAGCGAAGATTCTACACGAAGTAATGTCTATAGATAAAAGTGCTGTCCGTGGAAAAGGCGAGAAAGTAAGGATGAGGAATAAAACGTTAGGGGAGAATTGAGCGTGTTACGCAAAAAGTTAATACTTGGGCCAAATGGAGCGTGGAAAATGAGGCAGACCGAGAAAAGAAGGAGAATCCTGGAGAACTTGGCGTATGTTTACCAAGCCACTGTTGTTCTAACCGGATTAATAGCAAAGTGAAGTTTGTTCGTAGAAATGGACAGCTCCGGTGCTTTCTCATCCTTTTTCGCGGGATATAGCGCGCAAGACAGTAATTAACGACTTGCTGAACGATGAGAAATAATGAGTGCCAGACAGTTGAGCTTGCAAACCCTCGAAGCTTTCCTAACTTAACTATTTGCGCTGGGCGAAGACGACTGGGAGAAACGTACGGAGCGACAGTCGACGATTAATAATGACGCTAACAACCTATCGAAATAAATTGAAGACCTGCAGCGGCGACATTAGCTATCATGAACTAATTAATCACATTTCATTCGATTCATTAATAATAATGATAAATAAAGTAAAAGAAAATTCTAAGAATTGAGAAGTGCTGTCGAACAAATTGCCTTTCATTATTACTAGAATCTTCACATAAAATAATAATTTATCTCAATCGAATTTGTGATACACGGATAATAAGATAGAAATAATAAGAATATTCGCGTACGTTCATGTACGTAAATTATGTAGAATTGCCTAAGCGTGTGTAATAATCTCTAGCTACCAATAAATATGGAGGAGCGAAGAGCTGAGCACGCTTATAATATTTTTCATCCGCCTGGCGAGAAGCTCGAACAGACGCGCACGAAATCCTCGTCCCGCCTTACCATGCATCACTCCAAGGTATTCTTCGACAACCCAATATCGTCCACGGCTAAGTTTTTACCCAACCATCCAGGAAGTGCACGGATAGTCGAGCTGACTTCACTTAATTAAAAGAGCTGCCGGGATGACCGTATTGCGACGTCGTCGTTGTCGAGAGGAAGACGTGCGTTATCTTCGTCGTTCATTCGCCGCTAAGCGTCATATACACTCCAAACGCCTTCTTCTTCGTCTTCTTCCTCATCATCCTCGTCGGCTCTCCTTCTTTCCTTGTCCCGCTTCACGTTCCCAGCATTAGCCACCTGCTACTTGTCCTATCTTGAAGCTGCGCGAGGCATCTCGTTTTCCCCTCCCCGATGAAATGACCCTATTGCCCCTTACCTGTGACCCACGTTGACTCTCTAGAATGGCAGAGTATGTCTGCCAAGTAGAAACCGCTGTCAATTTATCGAGCAACGCGGGTCGCAATAAGGACAATATTTTCGCTCGTCCTCACTTTCCTCGCGTATACACACCTGACTCAGTCCGGCAAAATGACTGAAACATCCACGGTTGCTTAACCACATTGGAAACGTCCACATTTTTCTCCGTTTGCTAATGGGCGCTTCTATTAACTGCTATTAATTAAATAGTCGACAATTTATTACAGCGCTTCATTAATTAAATATTGTATATTACTACCGTCTGTACTAGCATATTTAATTAATTAATCTCTCTATGACTGCAGATAATATATGTAACTTATTAATCATTACAGCGCTATCGATCGCGAATAATTTTGTGCTCGAAAATTGTGCCATCCTTTTTCTTTATCCGAGGACGACTTGCGGGGAAATGAACGTAAGATGTTGACGATTTATCGGGCATCATGGACCGCGAAAACTAAACTTTGTTTCGCGGATGACATTATATCGATCCGTCTGATCCCATTTATAGAGCGGGTATGAGAGAAGAACCCCTCTCTCTCTCTCTCTCTCTCTCTCTCTCTCTCTCTCTCTCTCTCTCTCTTTTTCGACTCGACAGCTCCATCGGTCTGCTTTAAAACATTGAAGGGAAACTCCGTGGGATAGTATATCGCTTAAAGCTGCGCGAAGTGTTGTGCTTTTTTTTCCTCTTATCCGAGGATTTACGATGCAGCAAATTCTTGTTCCAGATTTCATTGCGTGAGATTATTCAATTTACGTAAGCGTCCATCCGCGGTCAAGCTATTCTTTGGCGATTAACGAATTAAATACAAAATGCATATGTATAACAAATATAAAAAAATATAACAACATAAATATTACGTTGCGTACAACTTTCTTGTAACAAAATCTTTATTGCATATTATTATCTCTTTCTTTCTCCCGAGGAAAAATAAATATCTTTATTAAATGTGTTCATTTAAAATAGAATAACAAATCTAATGCATTTAATATCGGATTTCTACAAATCCGTGAAAATAATATCGTAAAGATAAAATGTCGAATTATTTACGTATCAGTGCGTTGCGATAAATAATCCCGTTGACGACATTGCTTTAAGAGTATGTATGTGAATCGTATACATTACGGCAATTCTATCCGATAAATACATGCACGCATAATTTTATCCGATAATTTATTATTATCGAATATATGACGCAGCTCTGTTATTAACGTGCATTCATGCGTAACTGTGTTTGCGCGGAAAGAGCATGACGAACAGGGTTGGAAGAGAGAGACCTCATGCAAAAGTCAATGGTAATGCGAATATATCGGCACGGGTGGGGCGGGGGGGGGAGGGGGAGTGGAGAACGGGTGACGATACCAGACAAACAGTCGAGTGAAAACAGATTATTTTAATTTAAAGCAACAAACTCTCTGATTTTCGTGCCTTGTAATCTTAACCGCAAGTTCGATGTGCGTGTATCTATGTATTGGGACCATTCGAGTATGAAAACTATCTGTCGGAGAAGTGAGACGATATTTTTGAAGTTATCAAATAAAATGGGAAGCGTAAAAATTTCAAGATTACCATACATTTATTTTGAAAATATAAAAAAAAGCATTGCTACGAGTTAAAATACTGAAAAAAAGAAAACTCTATTAATTATATAAGATCTTTCTCTCCGAGAGGCGCAACGTTTTGCAATAACGGAATATGCTAAAGTTAGAAAGAAGACTGGACAGCGTTAATTACAAGCAGGTCAGTGCCGTGCAAAATTAATAAAAAAATATGAAACAAATGAAACGCGCAAGAGACACTTTGGGACAGAGTTGGGAAACGTGCGAACAGCTGGACGGGTCGCGCAACCTTTCCGGAAAAGAGGCAAAGATGTACTCATGGTAATGAAAATGGCAAAAAGCACTCCAGCGCTAATTAATGGAGGATCGTTTTGTGCTCGGAATCTTCTCTCTGGCACTTTAGAGATTTCGTCGAGTAACCCGTTTCACGATTTCTATTCCCGTTTCCGTCTCCGTGCCCAGCACTTGTCCTTTTGTATCACTGTTTATATTTCTGGCCGCTGCATTAATGAATTTAACATTTTTTTCTCGAATTAATACCGCATATAAATGCACGTAGGAAAAAAAAATAATAATACAAATAGCAGCACTCACCGCTCATATTACATATAAATATAAATATTATATATAAAATGTACCGCGCGCATCGCAAAATTTCAACATACCCGTTTTATGTGTTTCTCTTTTTCTGCATGATAAAATTGCGCGCTCATTAATCGCGCATACATCGCGCAAATCGTAATACGTGCACGATGACGAAAAAAATAAGATTCAGTCAAAATCAGATTTCACGTCCTATGTGTATCCCACAAGTTGACGGGAAACGGTGCGCGTGTATAAATTACCAATAATCTACTCAATTTATAAACGCACCTTTAATTCAGCTGCCTCGTTAAAAGATTACTCGGTGCGCTATCGTTTGCCGATCTCGTAATCGCGGTTGAATTCGATACGTGATTAGTATGCAGGCAAACACGCAATATCTCTGAACAAATACGCCGCTTCGATAAATCTCGCGGAACGTGTGCGCGTGTTAGCTGTATACGTCTCTCTCTTTCTCTCTATCTATCTAACAGCAGTAATTTATTTCGCCAGACGATATTCTGTTCAGAATACCAAACTTAAGAAAAAAGATATCAAAGCGATCTCTCTTTTGGCATGAGACAATAGCAAACGACTGATACGCTGATAAAAGCATCCTACGGCCGATCGAACGTGTCCGGATTTACGAAGAGGGTCACAGATACATGGATTTAGCACGTGGGCTCCTTATTTTACACGCTCGATTGATGTACCACATATGAAAGGAAGAGATGTTGGATTATTTCGCGAGTCTCACTCATATAAAGGAATATTCCTTCTGTAAAGTCATTAATGTCGATAAAAATCTTTCTCTCCAAGCTTAATCGTCAAATAAGTAATGATCTCATTAACGCATTATTAAAGGAATGCGAAAGAAAATTTTCATCAAAGGCGCGCGCGCGCGCGCGCGTTAAATATGCAGCTCATACTTGTAAAAATATTACAGCCATGAACTCTGTAAAACTTATTATCTTAAGGTTGTTTAAAGTTTAAACTGGATAATATAAAAAAAAGGTAATGAATAGGTGCGATAGTGCGAGGTGTTTATTTTTAAAACTTTATTTTCTATCGTTAAAAATATAATCGAGTTTATTTCAGCTTGTTCCATATATCGTTAACTTGTTTTAATGCGCTCTTCCACAACTTTATATATTAATAAATTCTTAACAGTCATTCATCTCTCACACATCTCTTCCCCCTCGTTGGCTATGTATGACGTGTATATTCTCACAGTCAAGATTTCACGCTAGACCAGCGATATGAAAATAAACCTTTTATCTCAATAATAAATGTCAAGAGTCGCGCAACAACACTCAATCATGCAATCAGCTGATTTGTTACAATCGATCTGAACCGACCGTCATTAATAACTTTGAGCCAGAAACTTGTTTTATTGCGTCGTGAATCGTTACATTGTAGACTATCCGCGCGACGATAAGCAAAGCCGCACAAATTGGATATCATCTCTCTGATAACAATAATACTTCCACAAACTATCATCGCGCGCAACCGAGACCGTTTCGGCATCCGATCAACGAGAATGAGACGTCGACATTAAAATGCCCGAGCATAAGGGCACGAGAAGTTGCGACAGGACTTTAGATAGCTCTAATGGAGAAAGAAATGTTAGATGGGCAAGGCGAATGGGACGGGAAGCGGATTCTTGTACTAGAAATGCGAGCGATCGGGAAAGATAGAAGCTGCGGGCAGTGTGTGCGTGTGTGTATGTGTGTAATGTACGTCGGCGAGACAGTGCAAAAGAGGGCTGGAGAGTGGTGAGATTCGCGTAGAATCCCGATGGCTAAGTGGTTATCTTATCTTAACGGCCGCGTCGCGCAGCATCTCACTAGTCTCGCACCCCCTAACGTTCCCTAAACGGAAATTAACACCCAACCCTACGCGAGTCAGCCTCGACATTCACGCCGGCGGCATCGCAAAAATCAATGGATATTATATCGCCACTCACGCACACAAGCATACGTGCGATTCTCATCGCGTTCCCTCGCGAGCCTCTTATCGAACTGCGCGAAAGAGAGCGGAGACGAACGTCCTCCCTCCTCTTGATATCTGGGGGAGACATCCTGGATTGTTTGTTATAATAAAACTGCTAATTTCCTGAGGTGGCATGTCGGACTCGATCGTCCGGTAGTCGAGAAGCGGTCCTCGTACGGTTCGCGAACCGAGATAAAGGCGTCGAGAGAAAGTGACGCGAGATAAGACCTTTACGGGAACACTGATGCGCGATTTCACGTCATGTTTTAGATGAAAAAACCATAACAAATCCCGTTAAATGAGAAAAGCGCAGCTACGCCACAGTGTCAAAAATACCTTGCCATCAAATATCCGTGTTTCTCGACTTTTATTAAATTTTTTTTTTTTTTTATTAAATTCAAATTTGATGTATTTTCGCCAAACTTAGTTCTTCTTTATTTATTAGATATATCTCGCGAGGTCGAGTTTTTGAAAGAGCCAAATTTTCTACGTGAAAATAATATAATATATCTCAGAGCTGTGACAGGAAGAGATCTCATTTTCACTTATCTATTTTATATTATATTAATTACACATTTACCTGGAATATATTTGCGTAATATTTAAATTTAAATTATTTTGATATTGCGATATTTTAATATTGGGATAAATTTATAGAACCTTGCGAATATCAAGGGAATTATTTTCTCTTCGTGTTGATGATAAAAATATAAGTTTATATTCGTCTTCACACCTATTCGATCTGTTCGCTAGAGTGTGTATCGCGAGTGCCGTAAAATAAAATTTTATCGGCTATTGCCAATACGTAAAACAAATCAGTAGGCCAAATGGATATATTCGCTCTGCTTCGGCAATACTGAATACAACAATAATCAGACGCGCGCAATCTCTTGGGAATCCCTGTTCCCCTTTTGCTTTTAGTTATTATGAATATTTTGAGGAGAGAGCAAGAGTTCAGCGAGGGAGAGCGAGAAAGAGGATGGAGAAAATGGGAGAGGGGACAGAAGGAGGGATATTAACCGACAATATATCGCTTTTGCCACGCGATATACCCGGCGTGTGCATAAATGTCAGGTGCATTAACGATAACGCTCGATATTCGGCCGCAGGTCTCCGTGGCGGAGGAGGGCGAGGACAAGGGACCAATTTGCCCCCCACTTCCAGCGCAGTATCAACCAGCCGCCTACAGCACCACGACGCCGCAATTGCACAAAACTGTCACGGATTATACCGGTTAGTAGCAACATTAAAAGATGCTCTAACAATAAGTATTTCTTTGTTTGTGTCCGCAATATACGCGTGAATCTAGTCTATCAGTCTAGTGAAAGTCTATCATGCAGATTCAACTGTCGATGGAGAGAGCTTAAGAGGAAATCGAATCTATTGTTGAACTTGAAAACTTCTTTCGCGGCGCTGAACTCTTACAACTTGTTCTGCCAATTTTATCAATAATGCAAATGCTTCGATTTTTATTGTTTCTCTGTTATTATATATTTTTTTGTATATTTACCTTCAATGATTGGCGCGATCTGTCAAGTATTATTAATTGATAAGTTCTGATGGAAGTTGATTTATAATCTTCGAATGGCGATAGTATCAAACGTCAATTCGCATATCGATTACGTTCCATTTCACCGAAGACGTTTTCACTTTCGTATCCGTCGACTTCGACACGGATAGTTTCGCGTTATCGCGAGAATTCTAACGGGCTGTCCCGAGTGAGACGGTCAAGCCGTGGTTCGAATCTCTGTGCTTCTGGTTTCACCGCGGCTGCACGACGTAGTTGGAATAGTCGACAAACTATTCCGTTGCTATCTCGTAGTTGGCACAGCTTGCTGGACAGAACGGCCAGCCACAGTCTGCAGAGAAACTGTTTGCCGCGACCTTGTTTAATCGAATTAGACCGGGATCTTTGATCAATTAACTGAAGCAACATCGCACTGTCACTCATTGACAGATTGCATTTCATTTTTCATTTCTTTATGGAATTTTATGTGCGTGGAGAAACGATACCTATAACAATAATATTGTAATAAACTGGAATAGAGAGATATTCTCTCTCTCCCTTCCTCTCACTGTCAGTCTTCTCGTCGCCTACGAGTTTGCAAAAGTACTTTATTCGCTGCAGTTAGCTGACGAGTTTCGCGGCAGAGTCTCGTTAAAAAATGGTAACGATCTGCCGAAACTTTGAAACTCGATGCGAAAGAATGAAAAGACGTTGCGGGCGGCAATTTCTCTCGACGATGGCCAAGCGCCGTGATTATATTTTTAACTTTGACGAATTTTTCCATTCCTTTCGCTCGGACAGGGATCACCGAGGTGGTGCAGCCGATTATTCCCCTCCTACTTAACTCGACGATCAATCTTGCCAGGCCAATTCCGGCGGTCCAAGAATATCCGCCTAACCCGCCGCCCATACCACCACCTCCGGAAAAGTATTACGCCAGTACGGAGATCTGTAAGGTGAGTCGCAAAAATGTACGGTAGACATGCGATCCCGGGCCGATTAAGTCTTCCTGTAGCATTAATGCCGGGGTACTTCGAAATGCGAAACTGTGTCAAACGCCGTCTCGTGACCGTCGGATCTCCGTCACGATCGCCGAAAGGGAGGCAACCTTGTAAAACCGGCCACTGGGGCTTACTTATCGTAAATCACGAGGTTAATTCGAATATTATACCGCTTGACTTTTCAATTTTTCCCGCTGTACGCCAATCTAAACGTACGCGGAGTTTTTGCCGGGACGATAAAGCGCAATGTGAAATTGTTATAAAAGTATTGTTGATCATTTTTTATAGAAATTATTTGAAGCATTATTTGTAAATTTTTTTTCGAATATCTTTTTAAAAAGACCACAATATTATTGCATAAAATATATTGTATTTCGATGATAGATACTATTGTATCCATTCCGATATCTAATCTCGTTTTCAACGATACTTGTTTATTCTCCACAATATGCACGACGCAAAATACTTTATCCTGTGAATTATGAGGATTAATGACCGAAAAACGAGGAAACAACGGGGCACTATCAATCATATCATCAACTACCGCGAAGAAAACGTCTTTCGTGGGCATACACAAATTATAGAGCGATAATGTAAAGGGAGTGGTTATTGATTATGGCAGTTCCATGAGGCGTGCATGTATTTTTCTTTGATTATACTATGAGATCCGATCAATTTATAGAAACGCAAAATATTGTGCAACAGATATATCTCTCGCTCGCGTGATTACATTTCGCGTTATTTTACTACTATTATAGCATGTTTATATATAATGCGGACATATATTTTATTCCTACACATACATATTAATCTAGATATATTTCTCCAATGTTGCGCACGAAGCATTATATATGTATCTTGTAAAGCAGCGAGATCAAAAACTAATCTTATCTCGATTTAACTTTACGTTTAATTTAATCTCTGTGAAATATTTTTAGAGAGATAACGAAAAAGTATTTATTTTTATTTATTTATGTAGCAATATATTTTTTATATATTTTGATGGATTTTATTTGATGAATAAAAGTAAAAATATTTACTTGGAACGTCAAACTAGTTGACATTATACATAATAGTAATCGACGAAAAATGATCATTTTTATTACGCATATATCATCGCAGAGTCCTCTACCACCACTGCCACCCTCACCGACACCGAGCACACCACCTCCGATGAGCGCGAAAGCCTCCAGCAGTGTGACTAGTTATAGTCCGGAAGATATGTTGACGGAAGAAGAAGACGAAATACCCGAGTGCATCCTCGATTTTCCGCGAGAGAAACTCAACATTGTTGAAAATCTCGGCTGCGGCTACTTCGGCGATGTTCATCTCTGCGAAGTCGATAGGTTTCCTGGATACGATGAGTTCTTTAGGAATACTTCCAGCGATTTGGTTGTTGTTAAATCCTTGAAACCAGGCTCTTCCGATACTCTCAGGTAAGTCATATTCTTAATTAAATTTTTGAAGTTTCATCGCAATCGTTATTTTAAAAGTTTTTAATGTGCGTGTACGTGTGTGTAAAGTATTATTCTTTTTATATTATGAGAAATTATATTATTTTTCGTAAATATTTTATTCTTGGATCACAAATAATTTAATAATAAATAGTTTAATACGATAGCGTATAATTCTCTTCTCGTATTTATCATATATCAATATGTATTAATATAATAATATATAATATAAGAATAATATTAATATAATAATATTAATATAATATAATATAATATAATATTAATATAATACAATAACTATTAATATAATAATAGATCTGTCCATTGATTAATTTTAATCACTTTGCACTTTGACACTATCGCGCTAAAAGCATTGAACTATGCTTACTTTTTTGTAAACGTATGCATTTGTACAGAGCTTTGATCTTAAGATAACCGCTATATACCGTGAATAAAACGAAACACATAGTACATGTAGATCTAATGATAAAAAATTATTCCAATAGATTATAGAGCGTCGCATTTAACAGCGAAATTCAATAAGCGGCACAAAGTGATTCCGAATATAATGACACGCGCATTAAGTAGATGCGGCCGGATAATGGGAAAGAGCTTTAAGCGATCGATGATTGGCACGTAATCGAATAGCTCGTCTCTACGCGTGTTCGCGTCACTATAATTTTTCATGAAGCAACGCAAATTTGATGTGTCTTTAGAAAATTGAAAATACAAAAATTCTCGTATTTAAACCGTCTTTTCTCTATAAAATGAAATTTACCGATCGGCAATATGTAATATTTGTCAATAAATAATTTTGTTTACGCTGAATATTATTTATGAACGGTATTAACGCAATTTTCCCCTATGTATGTTCCTCGCTTAAATCCACTATTATAACCTACTTAACGAATCAGCGTGTGTATACTGTATATACGCTTCATCCCAGCTTTTTTCAGAGGAATATTTGAAAATCCGTGATCACTGATTACAGCAATATCGCGCGTGCCAAATATTTTATTTAACAATATTTATGTGCATGTATGAAAAAAAAAAAAATAATTTAATAATTATACAATGATTATATATAAAGTGTTATAATTATAAAAATATTATAAATTGTTGTAAAGTATCACGTTTATAACTTTACACATCATATTAATTTATTTTATTTTAAGACACATTTTTATATCTATTTCGACAGAGTATAGAATTCCAATTCGGACGAAGGCTCTCGCAACTCGATGAGTACTACACGTCAGCCAATAAAAGATTTTTTATTGCATTGGCGATACCGCTACAGTGACGTTTTGTTCTTCGGACAATTGCGATTTTCACTCACGAAATAGGCCGATTGAGATGGAAACAGGCGGCGGAGCGTGTCGTACCGAATTCGCCATCCCCCGACGACGCGTTGTCGTCGCGAAAGGATGATCCCCGTAGACAGGATCACGGATGGCATTGTCTACAAAACACATTTCGCCGACTGGGAAAAGCCCGCGAAACCCGTGTCGTCGCGAAAAGCGGATGCAACTCATGTTAGAGCGCCATCGTCCTCGGCCTTTATTCTTTTCTACATCCATTCGTCTATACGGCTACGACATTCCGGAAAAGTCTGTCAATCTAACCGTCCTGATAGATTTTCGTTCCTTGATTTTATTTCGATTATCTGACAATTGAATTTTTCGATGCAACAATCAAGACGTTTTCTGCCACCTTGATATTTTTATTATAATTAGATGACGCCTCATATGCGCGTATTTTGTAAATATAAAATAATTTGACGGTTTAATATATTTTTCAAGAATTAACGCAAAGTATAAAATTGTGTACCCTGACTCACACGATATTTTATCAATGGATCTTAATAAATATGTATATGTATAACCGAAATTAATTTGTATTTTTTTATATGAACGCATACTCGTTTATAAAAATACACACATAATAAAATTGAAATATAGAAAAGTTTTAATAAAAAAGAATACAATTTTTTAATTAATAATTGCATAGATATCATACTGAACCGAATTGATTATTTGAAATGATTGATTAACATCATTGCATGTAATACATTTTCTTTGTAATGCTTTACGAACCGGCCATCTTACGAATATCAAAAATTTAGAAAAATATAAATACATAAATTCCTATTTTAATGCAATTTGTCGAACCCTTATCATTATATGAAACAATTTAGTTTTAGTAGAATTTATTTATTTATTACTATACATGCAGCAAAATAGTCACAGTGTTTTCGTCTTTATTTTTCATATACTTTTCCCGATAAGTGTCTGCTTTTCCTTCGTCCTTTCGCATCACTTTTCTCCGTTCTTTTTTCTTCGCAAGAGAGCAAACTCTCGAAAAACAAGTGAGCAAGACCAGAACGGAATACCTGCATTATTTTCGACACACACACGCACATATTATATACTCGTGGCTTTGGTATCGCCATGCACCATAGAAATGTTACATACTTTTGGACGCTTCATGTGTTTTCTAGGATAGAATTTCAACAGGAAGCAAAGAGGCTAGTACGACTCGTCGATCGAAATGTCGCGCGGCTACTTGGTGCCAGCCTCGAGGACGATCCCATGTGTATCGTATTGGAAAACGGCGAGTACGGGGATTTAAATCAATATCTGCAAAGTCACATCGCCGAGACATCGAATTTGCACATGGCTAAAACGCTCAGGTAAACGATAATCACGATATTTTTTAACTTTTTAATTTTTGCATTAATTAATTGATATTATTAATTCTTAAACGCGATGATTTTTAATGATATACGTGATGTTTCCATGTAATGATTGCTAGAATATCGATGATCACGTAGCTTTATACTTTAGATGCTAACGTATATTTTGAGAATGTACCATAATAGTCCTCGGTTGTCCATAAATACGTACCATTATACGTTTTTGAGAGATCGTTGGGGAATTCGATTCGCACGCGACCAGAGCTATATAACGAAAAATGCATATGTATCGCGGATACGATCGTTATTCGAGTAATTAACATAATTTAATGTGAGCACAAATTTGATATTGTGGTACGGAATAATTTGTAACATTGGTACCATCGCATCATTTTAAAAGCGATATATTATCAATGCCCGTTTTAACGCACACTACCAATTGGCGTTACGACATTCGAAGTAAATATCATTCAAAATAGATATTATACAATTATGCAATCATCATTCTGACATAAAATCAATTAACCATATTTCGACGTGTCCTAAATTTTACTTTGATAACATTCCCATATTTTCGAATAAGTTGTAGTGCTCATTATATAGTATCACTTTCAATAAATTATTGATAGTAAATCCATTTCAATAATTAACAATTTTGCTGATTGATGGATTAAATTAATTATATAAATAAAAATTTATCAAGGAGCTTATGTGCGCTAATAATTGTAGAGTGTCTTTATCGAGAAATGTTTAATGACAAATTGCTAATATACTATATAGTATATCGCGAAAGCATGGAATAAATCGAGGAATGAATCGCATGATGTAGAATGACTATATTGTTCGTTACCATAAATGAACGATGAAAGCATTGGAGCAGCGCGACAATAGGCGTCCCGGTCGAACGCGCGATCGTGCAAATTTTTGTTTTATTCTGTCGCCACGAAGAACCAGTCAGTTCCAATCACGTCCGGAGGGCGCGTGAAAACGCGCGATTGCCAGGACTACGCGGAAAGTACTCGAAATACGAGAAATCGGCTGAAAATGAGAGGTGAGCGACGGAGAGGATCATCGTTGCTCGTGACAGGTGTCGGCGGAGCGTGTTTTCCCGCACGTTTTCAGCTTTCGCGCGAGATGAAGCAGCCACCGCCGGAGATCTCGCTTTGTTCCCATCGAGTGCCGCGGAAAACATCGATGCGCGAGATATTCAATAATTCGCGTATATGCAATGCGAATAAAATATTCCACAATCACAGTCGTGAGCACAATAGTTCATTATATATATATATATTTTTTTATTTTGTAATATTTATTCCGTATATTTTTTTATGTCAACGCGTGTGCGTATTTATTTTGTGATTTTTTTTTTAATAATCCTTAAGAATGTATGTGTCATATATATCGAAATATTAACAAAAGCATTAAAATTTCATAGATTGTTCTACTATTTCTTTTGAATATTTGTGCAAAAACTGAGCACAATTTTCTTAACGGTTTGGAAATTATTGAAATTTAAAGTTATTATTGATTCTTATGGAAAATCGCCTTGTAACACGTATTGACAAATTTGACAAGGAAAAAATATTACCAATGAAATAAAAATTTTCACATATATTAAGAAAAATCTAATAAATATTTCTGTAAAACTTGATTCAGATCCACTAATTCGTTTAAAAGTTATTTACTAAAAATTGTAGAAAAATATTATCTGTCTCTTTTTCACTTTCTGCAAATTACTCGTTTTTCATTGTTTTTTGCAGTTGATTTCAGAGGATATTCACGAAATTCAAAAATTTTTGCCGTAAATTAGGAAAATTTATTATTAATTACAACTATTTTCTTTTACAAAGACGTCAAAATCCATATTATTTAGTGGTACTTTAATTTTTTTCATAACCCGGATTTATTTTTTTAATTTTTCAAATAGTATAAACATAAGAAACATGTTTTCTTTTTATTTTTTTGCTACTATTGTACATGCAGAACATCCTTAATATACATATCATTACGAAACGAAACAGCTGCCGTTAATCGAAATGGCATATATGCACATTTCTCCGTGTATAATTTTTAAAAAGATCCGTGCTAAAATTGTTCGCGCGAATTACCCGCATCCATGCGATTTAATTGCGCGCGGCTCTCAAATGCCGGCGCATTTGAATAACTTGCGTTTAACAGCCACATCTGGGACAATATTCCCAAAGTGGTTAATTAAATTGTCGACATATGTATTGTGCCGTTTGTTTATAAACGAAGTCGTTTTCATTTATTTTTACCAGTCATCTTTTAATTACGGCCAGTTTGTCGCCGAATGAATCTAATATTTAGGATAGACAGAATAATTTCAATTTTTTAATACGTTTTCTACACCAAATTGCATTAGGTCGATGTCACAGATGCAGCTTTAAGATTCGCGATGCTGAATCGTCTGGAAAATTTTTGCACAGCATAATAGGTCTCAAACTCCGTTAATAATTTGTGTATTCTCAGTAATTATATTATTAAAGAATTTGATAGATTTAGATTAATTTATTTATGCAATTAATATCTTATATAAAAATTGGATATATTTGATTTCGATATTTTTGCTAAAATAATGTTATTAATATTAACGTCACGAGGTATATTTATATACGACATCTTGTGTTCTTGAATAAATTATTACATTCTCATGTTACAACAACGGACGTCTTTATTTATGGTGAATAAAATAAGAATATTGATGTATCAATCGACCGAATATAGCCTTTTTCTTATAACTATTTTATATATTATTTCTCGTTTGGCATATATGATATACACGTTCATGTCGTAACAACGTTAAACGTAGAAGGACGACACGCTACCATCAAAACGACTCTATCGACGTATATCTCTCGTAGAAATAGCATACAGGGTCGTTCCATAAATGGTTTGCGCCCTATATACGTACCAGGAGTGTGTAAATAGTAAAAACGTATCTACCTACATACGTTTCCACAAACGCAAACGCTTAATCGTAACTAACGCGCGTACGCTTGTTGCACTTTGTCCAATTTTTAAATTCGATTACCAAAAAAATAGAAATAATACAAGAACAAATTTTTGAAAGTAAAGAGATTTTTGTAATTTTTCGCAAAAATTGACAAGTGGAAAATATTAAATTTAACTAATTTAATCAAGGTCAGTATAAAGGAAAATGTACAAAAATATTTCTTTGTTATAAAAATTTGCATCTTTTCTCGAAATTACAAAAGACAATACGTGCTTTCATATATGAAAGAAGACAGTTTGATAAACTTCATTCGAAGAGTTAAATTTTTGCTTTATAAAGTAGTTTAAGTGCAACGGGGAAACATTTAATTTTTTTTTTGCATTAAAAATGTCGTTCGACTATCACGGGTCGTCGAGTTAACACGGTTGAGCGTTTGTGGCCTTACCGCTACAAACGCCTTCGTCTATGTATATATTGAGGAGAGTTTCTACGAGTAAACTTCACGACATATAACCGACCCGTTCTTCATGTTGCAGTTTCGGCACATTGGTTTACATGGCCACGCAAATAGCATCCGGCATGAAGTATCTTGAGGAAATGGACTTCGTGCATCGGGACCTCGCCACGAGGTAAGCTTACGTTGTTTCCCATAAGTTGTTTTGAGCGTTTGCTCATTAATGAGCCGCTTGTTGTTTGCCGTATTATGGGTTCGTGCTGTTTCGTAAGCAAAACTAAACGCACGTACAGCAGAGAAACCGTCAATCTTCTCCGCGAGAATATGATAGCGCGTATATACACTGAGAATAAAACAACAGATATCTCCGACAACTTTTCTATTTTTTATGTTGCCGCGATAAATATGGTAAAGGCAACGTTTATAGATATAATTACTTATATATATTGAAAAATTAAAAGAAAATTAAAAATACTTCTATAAAATAATTATAAAATGACGTAACAGAAAAATCAAATACATTCGATTATATTGTAACATAGTTTTCGCATAGCCTTTGTGTTTGAGAATTCATTAAATTCCGTTGATCTTAAATTCGAAAAAGAACGCTTTAATCTCTGTCTGCAGCTTTTCACAATGATCGCTGGACGAAAACGTTACACGCATCAAACAAACAACCAAACAAACAAATGCATACTCCATTCGGTCTTTCTGTAAGCGTACGAAAGCATGCCTTCCGGCATTACGGTGGGATTGCTTTATTACAGTGATCGATTGTTTTATCTCATTCCTCTTTCCTAGTGTCTCTATATATACATACCTAACGATTCCGTTTGCCCCCTAAAACCGTGCTTTTCCAGCCTGTGCGCGATTTGGAAAGCCTTGAACCCGACGGCAGCGCGGCACGACAAGCAATATCATAGAGCTATTAAAAGCGAGGCAATGGAGGGATAGAAAGAGGCCGGAGGGGTTCGGGTCACGTGTTCGAATTATTAACTCTAATCGTGAACCTTAATTATTATGCCCCTTGGCGCGATCGTTGTCGCGACAGCAGCGAGGGTACAAGAAGCTAGGCAAAAGGGGTGAAATTCATACGTGATTTATGGACAAGTGTCTTTGATATTTGTATTTATAATAACTGAAAGAAATTTATCAGATACTCGGGCAAAGAAAAAGCCGACGAGCTATATAGTAATGCTATGAGAATGCTTTTACGGTGCCAGAAGTAGAAAAACTTGCCGGTAATCTGACACAATTTGCAGATGTTGACAACAAGAAAGTATTCATCAGATCGTTTAAAATAAAAGTGACGCTACTAAACCATTGCCGCGTCAATGAGCTATTTCTCTTTTACAATGGAACGGTGATAAACGGTGAGATTTACGCGCAAATCAGCTCAAACTTTAAACGAGACCGTCATTTTCCACTCTACAACTATCCTAATACATGCACGAGCTGCTTAAACGCGAGCTTGCAAAGTGCAAGATACGACTTCGTATGTCAATTGTATAGCTGCGATATTTTGTTTATTTTTTTATTTTTCATCTGTCATAATTGTTGAAAAAATATTATTTGCGCGAATTAAATTTTAAATTTCATATCTTTGTTGTGTGATATTTTGCAAAAAGAGTTTTATCTTTTTTTATTATTTTATAATCTATTTCGTAATTAATCTTTTTCGATACAATAGTCATCACATAGTGTATTCTTTTATAAATATATATATTTATAAAAGAATACACTATGTGATGACTATTGTATCGAAAAAGATTAATTACGAAATAGATTATAAAATAATAAAAAAAGATAAAACTCTTTTTGCAAAATATCACATAACAAATGTATGAAATTTAATTCGCGCAAATAATATATATATACATAAATTAAAAATACTTTTTTGGCCAGAATATATAAAAGAAAAATTATAAATTGAAAGACTAGAGTTTAGTTATGCTCGTATGATGCATATTTCGATAAACTTTGTTTGTTTTTAATATGACTGTCGCGTGCAGAATATAAAAAATAAAAGGTACGCCCAAACACATATTCATTTAGCCATATGTATACTCGATAGAAACCGATAAAATGTTGCAGCTGTACAGTTGGCAGCGATCTCATGGCCATCGATAATAAAAGAATGGAAGTGTTAATTTAATCAAAAAATAATTCTATTGTTTTTCATCTCTTCAAAATTCGCGAGGTGGAATATATTTCGGAATATATTACACAACGAGAGAGAGAGAGAGAGAGAGAGAGAGAGGGGGGGGAAAGAGTTTTACCAGAAATTACAAGAGAGAAATGTTTTCGAATATTTTTCAGGAATTGTATAGTGTGTCGCGGATGTACCATTAAGGTATCCGATTTAGGCAGCGGACGAAGCGCATACGCGGCGGATTACTTCCGTGTCGATGGACGTCCTCCATTACCAATTCGATGGATGGCATGGGAATCAATGCTAATGGTGAGTGGTACACAACGAATGATTACTGTATATTTAAGCGTCACACATTTTAATCATTCATTCACTCCATCTCTCTTCGATATTTTTTATCGGATTATCAGGACATTTAGCGCTTGCGCGATACAATCTCCGTGCGCGATTTTACTGGAAACTCTCGATTTAGGCGAGCGCAATAAAGATCGCCGATGCGAAGAGAGTTGGATGGAATTATAGATGAAAATAGAGGATATGTATCAAATTGGCGCCAACGACTTTGCCTCGTTCGTAAACGAGCGAAATAGAAAAAGGGGGACAAAACAGAAACGCGTCGGGTCGTTTCGATTTTACTCCACGCATGAGTTGGACGTATCGTTTCAACGAACTACGTTACGTATCCACGCGATAAAATCCGATTTCGCTCGGATACGTATTTTTTTTTTTTCGTCGTTTATCACGCCCGGAAGTAAAGCCTACTCACTGTTATGCATCATATACTGCCGCAAGTCACGATTAATTTTTCGCTCTCCATCATAAATACGTATCACGATCACTATAGCGATGAAACATCTTTCATAAATTTACAGATGCGATAAAAGTAATTGTTGGAAAGATATATTAATCACGGATCATCAAAGATCTTTGTTGTTGTAACTAATCATGAATTGTAAATCGCTTTTTTGACCATGAGATTATCGTTGAATTGGATTTTATCATCGCAGAGAGAAATTAATTAAAAATTATAATTGATTATTATTCTAACTAATTTATTTCTATTTATTTTACGCATGAATCGCATTAAAAATCGCTATTAAATTTACAGAGAATAAATATTTTCTCAAGTCAAAGTCCAATATATTAAGGAAGACATATAATTTATTATTGCGAAATGAAAATTAAGTTTAATATTTCATTTGATATATCTTGCGTACTTTTAATTTCTCAATTGTTACGACCAATATAAAACTGTCGAGCCGCGAAACCGCTCAATATCAACGTCGATAGAGCCGTCTGCGGTCACGTTGGTATTAGCGAATTGAGCTTGCCCATAGCAGCGCACGATACGCGTCATTGAACTATAAAAGTACCGGACAAAATATGCGATACGCGTTTGAAAATTCATTTTCGATGTTGAGCGGCTTTTTCGGCTTAACCGTTCGACAATCCAAACACAGTCGTTCCGTTTCTCGTCGAGTACGACGTGAGTTTTCGCTGGTGTTACAACGTAGATGACGATGGAAGATATTCGCATTTACTCTTCGCGAAAATTCGGGAACATACATGCCAATTCGAAAACTTTGGCCAAAGGGAAATGCGAATTTTTTCCCATCGACGATTAAGAGTGTTATTGTGTCAGTGGAATATGTCAGCGCTATGGCCAGACATCGCGCAGCGAGCGAATGATAAAAGTGGCTTTATGCTTTTATAATTTTTGTCGCATAAAATATTAATTCGAAGAATCAAAGATTTTAATTACGTAAAGATTAACGATTTATATGTATGATTTAAAAAGATTCCAACTGAACTAATTTATTAGTTTTTGGTACAAAAACATCTTTAAATATACGTATATGTAATATTCAATTTTTTATTTAAATATGTAAGGATAAAATGACAGATAATTATATAAACTCGACAATTAATATTGCAAAATTTCAAAAATAAATATTTCTATAAAACAATTATGCAAAGTTTGTAAAGATTTAATGAATGTATTTAACAAATTGAAATATAAATTAATATAGCACTTTTTAAAGATTATAAAATTATTATTATCTTCTCATATATTATTTTAATTTAAATTTGATACGCGCTTTACAATTAAATATTTTTTTAAAGTTTGGAAAATTAATTATACATTAAAAATATAAATTTAATTTTAGTATTTGTTAATTAAGGATGTTCTGGATGTATAATAGTAGCAAAAAGTTGTCAAAATTAAAAAGAAAATATGTTTCTTACGTTTATACTGTTTGAAAAATTAAAAAAATAAATTTGGGTTATGAAAAAAATTAAAGTATCACAAAATAATATGGATTTTGACGTCTTCGTAAAAGAAAATAATTGTAATTAATATTCTTCTTAATTTATGGCAAAAACTTTTGATCGTGAATACTTTCTGAAATCAACTGTAAAAAACAATGATAAACGAGTAATTTGCAGAAACAGAAAAAGACAGATAATAATTTTCTACAATTTTTAGTAAATAACTTTTAAACGAATTAGTTGATCTAAATCAAGTTTTGCAGAAATATTTATTAGAATTTTCTTAATATATGTGAAAATTTTTATTTTATTGGTAATATTTTTTCTTTGTCAGATTTGTCAAATAAGTGCTACAATAGGCGATTTTCCATAAGAATCAATAGTAACTTTAAATAACTTCCAAACCATTAAGAGAATTGTGCTTAGTTTTTGCACAAATATTCAGAAGAAATAGTAGAACAATCTATGAAATTCTAATGCTTTTGTTAATATTTCGATATATGTCACATACATTCTTAAATGAATAGAAAGATATATTGAGATAACATAAGATATGCTCTATTTTGATCATTATTTACAAAAGTCGTAGATGAATCGTAACTTCATAATGACAAATTAATATCAAAATAATAATTTCGATGAAAACAGAAATGAGATTAGGAAATATAGTATCAAATACTTAGTTTTGGCATTGTCGTTTTAAACTGGCTATGCCGTAATGTTTCATTATTGTCTATCATTTATCCAGCCTCCGCCATTGCATCGCGCCAATGAAACGATCTCGTTTCTATGCGCGAAATGCCGCTTCAAGAATTATCCGGGATTAGCGTCGATTTAATGGTTTCGCGTCGATCATATCAGAATCGACATGCAATCGTGAAGATCATTCTCTAGGGGAAAAATTGTTTGATGATCGCGTAACAGATCCTTAAGCCAATTACGTGTCATTTATTTAATTTATTTTAATTTATTTATGATTTTTTTAAAAATATTTGAATATGAAAACGTATGAAATAACATAACAATATATTTATAAAAGAAGAACAGAATCATACTTTGTACAATACAATATACGCATTTTACAATATGCTGCGATATTTTATAGTGTTTTATTTCATTGCATGCGCAGAACGTTGCTTATCTTTATTTATATGTAATAATTTAAATTAACGTGGAAGTGTAATAATGTGCGCACATGATTGTGTATCACACATACTTCATAAATAATTGAATCATGTCTTAAGATTCTCCCGAGAATATGCGCGAACTAAATTCTCTGCACGCATATGCAATTTTCTTACCATATTACCAGTAATATAATTTAAAAACTGAAGTTAAAATAATTTTACATTAAGTATACAATAGTTTGTAAATCAATTTATATATATATATATATATATATATATATATATATATATTATATTGCATATATAATATTAATGTGTGGTCAATGTCCATTTGTCACATCATTTTGTCTCGTGTATTTAATAATGTATCTAAAAAAATATTCTTCTCTTTAGATTAAAATTTTAGATTTCTTCTCTTTTTGCTTCTATTTTATTTAAAAATATTAATACAATAAATATATAATAATTCCTGTATCTCTCTTAGTCTGACTTTTCCCCTTCGACCTGTCCGGCATGGGTGACCCTACCGATAACTATTAACGTTTTCGAGTAAAGCAAGTTTGATCGCTTTGAGAGCGATTAAATCCAATTTGCTATAAATATATGTTTGACCAAATATAGGTTTTAAGAGAATCTAATTAATATATTTATAATTAATAATATAAAGTATATCCCGCTTATATTCAAAACACAAGATTTTTTTACTCTGATTAATCAATCAGGCAAAAAAAGGCTTAAAAAATAAAATGTTTCTCATATTTCTATTTAATCTAATAACCTAAGAATCCCTAGAATCCAAGACAGAGTTTATGAATTTTATTTATTAATCGGTCTCAGAGCGATCAAACTTACTTCACTCGAAAACGCTATATGTTACCGCCGGCATAGCTCTCAGGTTCATTAAAGTACGCAAACCTCCTCACCCGGCCTCAAATGCCTTCGTTAAGGTGGAGATACGATAGAGGAGGAAAAATATGTGAGGATAGGCTTTTGCCTCTTCCTCAGAATGAGATATTTATTTTGTTTTTCTTTTTATTCTAATATAAACAAAATAATAAGTATGATATACAAAAATAAATTTAATAAAATATAATCTACTCTGGTTTCCCTTCAAATCACATAAATCTTTCGCCTTTTATAAAATTGAAATTTAATAATTAAAATAATTTATTACAGGGAATTACACGAAAATGTCCAAAATATGCGTATAATAAAAAACATACTAGAAATTTTTAGACTAGACAAGGCTTTTTAGCAACGATTAATTACGCGATATTTATTATTAATAATTGATATACAATTATAAAGCTCAATAAATTTATATAATGTAAAGCGATCAAAAGAGTCATTAATAAAATTATCAATCGTCTTTAATTGTAGAAGAAAGTACTTGTGCACTATTTTGCGCAAACTTTCAAAGAAAAAATTTAAAACGTAAAAAGATAGACAAAGTTTCGATGTGCGTCAACGATTAAATTATAAAATAAATCGCCATTTAAAATTTTCGGACAAACGCGACAAATAAATGAACCGATGATATTCGTAATATTCATATAGTAACACGCGTAATTTTTATAATAATTATAGCTTACAATACGCGCGCGATATAATTGCTATCATTTTATGCAAAGATATTTCGGCAGACATTCGAGATATAGCATCCACCGCCCGATTTATTTTCCAATACGCGATTTTATACGAATGTCGCCATCAACAATAAGATATAGATTCTATCTCGCGGATGACTATTTTAACAAAATAAAATGGCTCTTTAAAGCCTTTAAATATTGTTATAAAAATTGCCACGTTTTATAGAGAATAATAGATTCAACGATTTTAACAAGACCTTCCCTCCGCCGAGTGACACGCTGGTTAATATTCGACAAAGAGAAGAACGATCCTAAAAGTGGAGAACGACCAACTTGTCTTGTTTCTTTATCAGTTTTTGCAAAATCAATTCGCAAAGAAAAGTTAAGTGATCCATTGAACGTTAGAACCGCTGCAGGAAGGAGCAAAATTCCGGATCTTCCGGACTGCTCCCGATAACAATAATTTCGGTAATGAATCAACGACAGTTACCATTTATCTTCAATTCACGCGATTGAAAATTGCGCGAGAGAACATGTTCTTCTATTATTTAGAATTATATTTCTTTATTGGAAAATAGATGGATATAACAATTTTTTTATGAAAATGTGGTTACGAACGACTATATTTATGGATAATAAAATACATGCATCTTTATTGTAGCTAATGTTAAATATGCGAGTATAAATAATTCTCGGGTACCAACTGTTCGAGACGAATCGAACCCGATAACAGCAAAATTTTAAATATTTCAATTCAAATACTTTGCAAGATAAATCGATATAATTTCAAGTAATTAATTCTAAGCTATTTTCCTGTTAAAATAAATTAATTTGTCAATTTTTTACTGATATCAGGGTACCCATTCGATTTGTCTCGAAGTTTTTAAATATCCGCACATTTTACATTATATTCATATACATATATATATTCATATATAATTTTGTATATAATATAATATTCAAAAAATATAAAATTCTTTAGGATGATATGTTGTTTTGCGCATGTATTTTATTATATATATAAAATAATACATATATACTAATCCAGGACTGATGTCCTAGAGAATGAAAGCAGAATGTCCAATATCTGTAAATAGTTTCTTAAAAGAAACCAAAAAACTGATGTTAATATCCCAAGTGCCTAGAAATAGTTTCTTAAAAGAAACCAAAAATTATATTAATTAATAATTATTAAAATATATTCGTTCGTAACCATAATTTTTTCAATAAAGTCAACAAAAACGATAGATAGCAATTTGAAATTATTAAAACATATAAATGTATACAATAGCTATATCCATGTTTAATCTACTGTTAAGTCTTTCTTTTAATATAAAAATAATAAAAATAATAATAAATTATTAATAATATTAATAATGATAGAAAAACAGTTTTTAATAAAGAAAAAAATATATATTTTTCCTCTAAAAAAAAATGTATACCGTTTAAATTAATTTTTTAATTCAACTTTAAAAAGGCGTGTGTGGCATTCATCGTTGTATTACTACCGAAATCATTATTTTCAGGAATCGTCAGGAAAACCGAGAATTAATTCCATTCCTGCAGCGAAAATCCATAATTTTTAATAGACCACCAAACTAGACGTCGCGGATGGATCTTGCAAAAACTAATGAGAAATAATTCTCTACAATAAAGATCGTTTCGACTACTTGCCGCTACGAACCAGACAATTTTAATAACGTTCACCTGACGAGAGGGACAGCAATCGCGTTTAAGAACAGAAAGAATGGAAAGAACGCGGAAAAATATGTTCTCGTATTGTAATTTATTCATTTATTTTATAAATATTTAATTGCGATACGGAATTCGTAAATACATCAATCTCTTATTAAATCTCTAATTAAAAGTAAATCATATGTAAAAAATATATACTAAATTACTTGCGATTCTGCAATCGTTAAATTTCGTGAATGACAAGCTGATATTTAACCGTTAATTTAACATCGAATTATGTTCTTATTTGATATTTTTTAAATTTTATATTAAAGAATTATGTATTTGTAAAATTTATAAAATATATATATATTGAACTATATATATATAAAATTTCCCGATTTTTTATTAATGACTCTTTAGTATAAAAATACACGCGTTAAATTTATGTGTATGAGAATATTTTTGCAATACATACTTTTGAAACAAATATATCGTATATGTTAATTGAATTTTTTACATATTGTCATTATACATCCTTTTGGGAATTTTTCGTGTAATTTACAAAAAATGCATATTTCATATAATTTACACATAATTATACATATTTTATACATATTTTTTTCAATTATATAGATTTTTTATAATTATACATATATTAGACATATTTATATTATTAGTTACACAATAATTTTATAACATTTTTGACATAAAATATATATTACAACATATTAAAATATTTTATTATTATAATTTTATTATAACATTTAATGTTATTGTAATTTATTTTTTAAAATTTTTCTGAGAATAAATTTAAGTTGAATATTATTATTATGTATTGTAATTTTATTTCTAGTTTTCTCTTTAATGTCCTAACAATCCCTATAGCCCTAACAATCCTTATTTGCTGGCTGAACCAGCAGAAAGTTGAGATTTAAAGAATGTCCCTAACCGCGTGCCCTAACCGCGTGCCCTAAACTTACATGTACCTCTCGCTATTTTGACCAGTATAAGCCGTTTATTTTGCGTAGACCAATATCCATTCTTCAGGCCAGTTGGACCTACCTTTCGTTGCTCCTGGCCACTTGCTGAATTGATCTCGAACAAGAGATCGAAAAAGGAAATACATACTCCTTTTATCGTTGATGCTATTTATTAGCCGGCGAATAGCCGCAAGATTTTTCTTGCGCTCGTAAGGAGATAAACTCCTTCTTTTGGCGGCTAATTATTGTCGCCAGCAGATGAGCGCAAATATTTTACGCTCGTTGACGATCGTACAATTTTACGATCGTTCGTTGAATATTCATTTTAATATAACTTTATTTTAACTGAGACAAAGCCAAATTATTAATCAAAATTTTGATTAAAAAAATATGATAAATATATAAATTTGATTAAAATTTGAATATTAATATATAATTTATTTAATATAATAATGCATATATATAATAATATATAATATTAATTTATATAATAATATATAATTTATAATAAAATAATATTAATCTATACAATATTTATGCCATTTGTTATCATATTATAATTAATTGATTAATTTTTGGTCTCTCAGTTAAACTAAAGTTTAAAAACAAAGTCTACAAACAAATTCTACAACTGGATGAGCTATAAGAAATTAGGATAAAATCGCCGTGCGTTATAAGAATGAACCATGACACGTATAATTGATAAAATTACTATCGTTTTTTATTCAGTAAATTAGATAAAATCTACGAATTGGAAAAAAATGTTTTCTATAATCTTTCTTCTTCAACTTAGACTTTAATTTATTTTTATATAATTTATTTTTTGCAATACATATTTAAAAAAAGTTATTCAAAGTTATTCAATTGAATCTATTTAAGCTCATCCATTTAAAAGTAACGGATTTATTACAATCTATAATCTATAATCTACATCTACAATCTCTATGAATCCGTTACTTTAAAATTAAATAAAAGTTCATCACTCACCAGCACTAATGCGCAACAGCGGAGATTTGGTCTTGAGGCTACGTTGTCTGCAACACAAAGATATAAAATCCAAATTATAGCAACGCTTAAAATAATTAATATTTTAAAAAATTATTATTGTACACACCGAATTTTATATCCGATGCGTATAATAATAAGATATATAAATATGAAATACTTTTATAAACTCTAAAAAAGAAAACTATTTTTTTAATTAAAAACTTTTATAGTAAGAGTCTGTCTCTTGTTTAAACTATTAAAATAATGATCGAATCGAATTAATGCATGCATAGGATTTATAAATAATTAATATACAAATAATAATACTCACCCTTGGGTTGCTCCGCCGGTGCAGGATGCCTCTCCTAGGCCTCCTCCTCCTCTCAGGATGTCAGGGTCGCTACGTTGATCTGAACATACAAATAGGAGATGCAAATTGTAGTAATGCTCAAAATAATATTTCCAAAAATTTATTATATGCATTGAATTTTATATTTGATGCATGTAATAATAAGCAGATTAATAAAATACTTTTATAAATTTTGAAAAAATCTACTAATAATTGTAATAATTTCATACAAAAGCTATTAGCTAAAAGTAGAAACTTTTACAAGATTATAGCTTTTATATATAAATATCTTTTTCTCTAATTTTCTCTTATTTAAATTATATAAGGAAAAAAATTAAATTACGCGATTAATTGCTTAATTTAAATTGCACGTTTGCAATTAATAATTAAATACAATTAATAGATAATTAATAAAAAAATTACTTACCACAGAGTTGCTCCACCGATGCCCGATGCCTCTCCTAGGCCTCCTCCTCCTCTCAGGTAGATTCACACGCGCGATTCTTTAAACGGCACACCCGCACTTTTATTAAAAAATACTTCCGCACTTTTACGCGCGATACTTTAAACGAAACTCCCGCACTTTCGAATTTCAGCACGATCGAACCCCGTTTCACTCGAGAACCATACTGCGAGTCGACAGGTCGGGAATTCACGATTACTCCGAGCTAGGGTTAAGCGAGCAAAGGAAGAAGACGAAATCGATTGATGGAATCGACGCTCAATTCTTGTCCGCGCTTGTTCTCACCGAGGGCCGACTCGAACTTTATTAGGAACGATCACAGAGAACCACCAAGTTTCTATCATACAGACTGAAACTTACGCTTATCATAAGGCTGAGAGACGGGTCGAGAATGAAGATACCCAAGTCCTAAGTGTCACAATTTAGATCACTTAGAAGATGAGAAATCAGCTTCTCTAGCGAGCGAAGATCGAACCTAATAAAACACAGCCAACTGTCCTCAATGCGATACAGTATAGCTGATAGACGGTACAAGATGAGGGAACGACGATTCAAAAATCGATCGAATTCTTACCGATTCAGGCCGAACCGTTCGTCGAAGCAGAGCGTGCCCCCAACAGCCAATTCTCGAACCGAAGTTCTTGATTAACCGCGCGATCATCGCATCTATACTATGCATGATCATACGTTGCTACGCGGCCGGCATTCACCTCAGCCGCGATACTGAAGCGTTTTAACGTTGCGTCTCCATTAATATATTAAATTTATTAATATATAAATATTTATATAATATATATAACATTAATATTGTATTAACGTTACCTAATATTATATAAAATTAATTATATTAATAGGGTATTAATATATTATCGATAGCAACGCTGAGAGATATCCTAGTTAGTCGGCAACGAAGTACGATCCTCGCATTGTGAAAACGGGATAGAAGTCCGACGCGACGACGCGAAAACGCGGTTATGCGGTTACGCGACTCTCTCGTTGCTCGTACGCTCCGATGACAAGCAACAAGTCAACGCACTAAAGTCTTCCACAGATGTGCGTGCCACATATGAGTCATTGTACGACTCGTGGCAATGCAGTATGGACACGCGACGACGCGAAAACCGTCCGCGGCACGATGACGGGACACGGGAGCGGCGTCGCGACGCGAAACCGTCCGCGGCACGTTGACGGAACCGACGCCGCGATAAGCCGTCCGCGGCACGATGACAGCACTAACGATACGACGAGCCGTCCGCGGCACGATGACAGCGACGACGGCGTTGGGTGCTTGGTTTCCCCTTCTCAGTAACCTCAGGAGGTCTTTAAGACCCTTAAGGTACCATCCGGGTACTATGCCCTCCCACCACGCCAAGGTTACACCCTGGGAGGGTATTATAAGTATATAATTTTGTAATATGATATATATATATATATATATATATATATATATCATATTACAAAATTATATACGTATAACGTGAATTATATTTGAGCATAATAAATTATCTATATCGCATCCCTCTTTTCTCTCGATTAAAAGAGATGCGGTGTAGATATGTTTTGATAAAACAAGTGATATATGTTATATTATACGATAATTTAGATTGAATCTCATACATCATTAAAGAAACGAAGAAAAAACTGTGCAATGTATATTTTGAAATTAATATAGATAGTAAATAGAAATAAATTATTTACCACACATACTTCTGCTCCATCCATCGTCGGATGCTTTCTAATATCTTCTTCTCTTATCTTGTTTATCTCTTGTTGTTTTGATTCACTCGCGAAAACACAGTTAATTACGATTAGTCGAATATGCGACAATCGCATACTTTACACCGGCACTCGCGATCGCGGAACAATTACACGAAACATACGCATTATTATATCGTAAAAGAGAAAAAACAAAGAACAAGATTTTTGTTGTTTACTATGTTAAAATCATGCGTCATTTGTAAGAATCTCTAGTATTGAAATATTATTTTTATTTCTTATTTTTAAAGTTAATTAATCGTTAATTGTAATAATCATAGCGAATTATATTTTAATTTCTATCGCGATCGCGTTTATAATATCTATTTGACAGAATGTATCGCGCTTTACTACCTTACTGTTCGACTGTTGCCGTGCGAATGATAACGAAGCTGTAATACGTAAAACATAAATAATAGCGCGCTAATGTTTACGCCGCCAAGGCCGCATACCGTATTATGGATAATTTGCTGAAGAAATATTCATATACTATGACGTATATATTATGACAGGAATATTAAATTATACACAAGTATTTGAAGTTTTAATTTATTTATTTAATAAATGTCTAATATATTACGGAGCTCTTATCGTTATGTCAATTACTCGAACATGCAGTTCGACTATTTTATTGCGCGTTCTCAATCCGAATCATATTTAAATCGTCGAAAAGTAAAATGATAAAGCATCGGACGAAATATAATTGAACTTTAAGTATTTTTTAAGAAATAATTATATATACTTATAAAGAGAGAGAAAGATCGTAATAGAACAATAATTTACAATTTTGTTCCTATTATTTCGATTCTTGATTATATGTGTATATATCACGCGCGAAATACGCGCGCTTCGAGATTTATCATTGCGATATAATATCGTATTATTTAAGGTATTATGTAAAAGATAATTTATATTTATCATATCAAATTATTTTCCAATACTTGTCACGATCGTATTTAGAAAAGGAATTTGACGCAGTGTCTCGCGCTCTATACTTTAATGCTCGAATATCGCCGCGCGAATGATAAACACGTAAGAAAGGAATTTGAGTCTCACCCTACTACAGTTCTATTCAATGTATCTCTAAATGAATTAACATGGCCGTGATACATAAACAATAGCGCCATTTACGTCGCGAATATTTACGTCGCCAAGGCGGAATTCCATGTTAGATATTGTTAATTTATTGTCGAAATATTTTATGTGTATTATAAAATATATATGCGAAATATTAAGTTGTATAAATATTTTAAATTATAGATCAATTATACAATTATTTGACTCTGTGTATTGTTAAATAATTATTATCCGTAAAAATTGCAACAAAACAATAATTTTGGTCCTTATTACTTTAATTCTTTTATTCTTATTTGATTAAATAAATAAATTTTAGAAAATATGTGATTCGAGATCTATCATCGCGATATATAAGCAATTATATATTATTTATAAATGGGAATTAATTATATTATAAACAAATAATTTTTGATACTTGATCGCGATCGCGTTTAGAAATGAATTCGGAGCGTCTCGCACGATTACTTTCCTGCTCGAGTGTCGTCGCGCGAATGATACCAGAATCGAGGTACGTAAATAATAGCGCGCCAATGTTTACGTCGCCAAGGCCGAATTCCATGTTAGATATTGTTAATTTATCGTCGAAATATTTTATGTGTATTATATAAAATATATATGCGAAATATTAGGTTAGTTAAATATTTTAAATTATAGATAAATTATACGTATTTGACTCTATGTATTGTTAAAGAAATAATTTTTATTTGTAAAGATTGTAACAAAACAATAATTTTGGTCCTTATTACTTTAATTCTTTTATTCTTATTTGATTAAATAAATAAATTTTAGAAAATATGTGATTCGAGATCTATCATCGCGATATATATGTATATATATATAATTGTATGCGAATCCTATTGATTATTATTTTATCATTCTTTTCCTATTTCATTTTTTTTCCACGATTTGATGGATGATTTTTTATTATTTTATTTATAAAAAAATAATTATATTTATATTTTTTTTGTAATTAACGCATATGAGAAAAGAAGATTATCTGAGAGAGACATGAGATTTATATGATTGTCGATATCGATTTTAATTAAAATCTGTAATAAACTAAAACTTTATCCTTGCCTGGCTTATCGTTGATATTTTGTCATACAATTATTTTGCTTCACGGATCACACGCATGCCAATGGGAGCGGAAGGTACACAGCCATCAACGTGAGGAAAAGAGTAAAACCGTGTAACTGCTTTACAGCTTTCCGCGAAGCTTGGGCTTAACTGAGTTACGTCAGTTGAACTTTAGGAAACTCGAAGGCGCATACAATTTCCATAAATTACTCCTTCGCGCTCAAGCATTAGGTTTCTATGCCGAGCAAGCCCCGCTTTTAATCATTTTTACTTTATCAGAATCAAATAACTTAATATGCTACAAAAGAATTTTTTATATTATATTTATATTTATATTGTATAATGTTATATATTTTTTAAATAATTAATTCTTATACAGGTAGAGAAAGAGAAAGAGATAGATAGATAGATAGATAGATAGATAGATAGATAGAGAGAGAGAGAGAGAGAGAGAGAGAAGAAATATGTACTTGTGTACGATGTGCAGAAAACTAGTATCAAATAATTGCAACCTGCTCTACAAAACTTTAATTTTTTTTTTTTATGGAATAAACTTATTCAATTATATCAAAAGTACAATAAACTCTAAATGCTCTTAAACTATGAATAATAAAAGCTACTATAACAAACATGCAGACAACGTAACAAACGAACCTCTGTGAACATTTCTTGGATGTGTTTACTTTGCACAGGGAAGGCACACATGCAAGGGCGACGTCTGGGCGTTTGCCGTCACACTGTGGGAAATTCTGACGTTCGCGCGAGAGCAACCTTTCGAGGAATTTCCGGATCATCGAATAGTGGAGAACGCGACTTATTTTTATCAGGAGGACGAGCGAAGGGTAAGTGCGCGCGCAGTAATCCCTCGACATCCTTATCTCTCCTTGTGTCCGATATGTACTTAATGTAATGAGCAGACTGAGTATTTGATTTTTGTGTCGAGTGCACCGCCAAGCTATCAGGTCTCTTTGAACGTCATTATTTATTCCGTCTTTCAAGCATTCGATTACCTCGCTCGATAGATTCTCGCAACCTTATTCCGTTTTTTTTTTTTTTTTACGATACTCCTTTCAGAAGTAATCTCGGCATATTCAGTTTTTAAATGTAGAAATGTAGAAACAATTAACGTTGTCGAGAAAACACTGTTTAGATGAACGCGCACGCAGTGCTAAATATGTAATTACAAAAGTGAGCCGCGAGTGTATTTCTGTGAAAATGGCATAACTACTTGCCTAGTAATTCATTTAACGTAATAAATATTGCGTCGCGCTGGAGCCTCGTCGCGTTCATTTTCCCAACGTCGACAATGCTTCAAAATAACACGTGCACTATAAGAATTGTTATCGCGCTGTCTCTCGGTATGCGCGGGCTATAAATATTTATGACAAATTACGCAAAATATTCTTTAAATTATGCTATCTGTCCTGCTCTCGTTTATTTTTGTAACACCATAGTAAATTATAACGAGTCGTACGATAATCTCTATTCTGGCATAACGCGAAGATCATTTTCATACTTAATACTACTGTAAAATTCAATTCGCCATGTATGTATGTACATGACTGACGCTGTTAGAATGGACTCGCTTATTTTGCGCAGATGATACTACCCCTGCCAAAGAACTGCCCTAAAGAGATCTACGACTTGATGCGTGAGTGCTGGCAGAGGAACGACATCGACCGGCCAAACTTCCGCGAGATCCATTTGTTTCTACAACGAAAAAACCTCGGATACAAACCCGGTGAGTCGAACGATACCTGATATAGAGAACTGGAAGGCTGGAACCTTATCCGGCTTTCTATGATCGGCGAGTTAAACGGCAATTGGTGGAACTGCCCCTCATCGACCAAGCTAGACCAAGTCAGACCAAGTTAGTATCTAGGGTGACGGTCCATAAATTGTCTGTAACAGACGTGTATCGGTTGTGACGGCCCGTAATCGTACGCGTTTACTGTGTCGATCATCTAAATCATCGACTATGATACGTTCATGACAAAGGAGTCGAAACTGATCGCGTCCGGAACTTTTCACGGTTATTACGATTATGACATTTTTTTTGGCCGTCATTACTCATCGCTATAAACAGCGCTGTGAATTTATCGACAATGTGAATCGCACAAATCATTAATCGCCGTAGCACCTGTGTGCAAAGAGACATTATCTGTATAATAATGAGAAATATATAAAAGTTAAATTTTTTAATGATTCCTTTGCAATTAAAGTTGCAGAATGGATCGTACAATGAATCGACATCCATCTTGCCAATGTACGTATTTATTTAACGATGCGCAAAGCTTGACAATCGCCGTATTGTATGTTAATTTTGTATATTTTCTTTTTAATCTCTAATCATAGTACTAATTTTCATAATACATATTACCGATACATATTTAATGTATAATTCATTTGATTAACGTAATGTCATTATTATTCAATCTTCCGGCAATTGTCTTCGTGCATTTTCTTTTTCTCCTTTATCCTTCGATTATCCCGCCTGCAAAAGTTACACGTCGTTCAAACCGGGTAACCCCTCGATAATGATAGCGACTATCTGCGGCAACCGTATCCACGCAATCGAAATGGATAGATTATGATTTTGATCCGCGCCATTCGATACGAAATGGAACGTTACTGGTGTCGGCAATACGCGGGGAGCACGTTCGATAAATCGCACATACGCTGCTCCGAAATTGATACTGTCAGCAAACAAGCTTATGATATTCCCGCCGTAACGCTACTCGCGTCACGTTCGGGATATACGTGGATCGTACTCGAAAATCGCGCGTTGTACGTAACATTTCCGCCGACGAATAACATAGTCCATTCTAAACTCCGACTCTCTCGAGAAAAAAAAGAAGAAAAAAAAAAAGAAAAAAAGTGGTTTCTTTATCCCGGGGTCGGAGTCTTTGCGAGTTTCACGTGGGATTACGTTATCCGTTTTCGAGCCTTTTGTATGTCAGTTCCATAGACATGTTTGCCAAGAAAAAATTTGTTTGTCCAAATATACATAGATCTATATATATATATATATATATACACGTATATACATATATACCATTTATAATACAGTTAAGCAAGTTGTTGTTTTTAGTAAAGCGAAATCTATTGCGAGTGTATACGACTGAGTCGATTGTAATATTGATCAATGTTTTCGGTGACATTTGACATAAATCACTTATACTGTTCGCCAGATCCGATTTTATTGCCAAAGCTATCGTTCGAGAAGACAAATTTGAAGACAGACTAATTATTATTCATTCTATCGTTTAATTGCATGACCAATATCTTTCTCACCAATTGACTCGAACGCGCGACGAGCTTTCTTTTTAACTATTTAATTGAACATTTACCGCAGTATGGCGTGCGGAAGAAATTATACAAACGTCGCTTCAAGGAGCTTATAAATGCACAAAGAATCATGAAATGAGTTTAAGAGGAAAACGTTCTGTAAAATTAATCAGACGTACACGAAACATTTTTCGGTAGAGTTCGGGAAAAGGAATAATCTTAAGCCGCGAGTTTGCGTTTAAGTTCCCTTAAACTACTATTAAGCTTAAGGTGCGCTTAGCCGAAGTGCATAAATGTTTGACAATACCATTAGAGGTTGCAGTATAAATTCATATAGAGTGTGTAAAGAATGTTAAAGGATTAATCGACGCAATGTAAATTATTAGATCGTTCTAAGACTGGCGTTCTATGGCGTCGGTCGTATCGTTTTGTGATCGTTAACTCTATCGATTCGCAAAACTTTGCTTGTGTCCCGTTGCTCGGCAAAAGCCACAAAGTTGGATACGTCGTGATTTTAAAGAGGAAGAAAAAAAGAAGAGATGAAGCACATGTGACCTGACGTTAAGTTTATAGCGTGGAATAGAGATGGGCGATTTACCCGGTAAATGTTTTTGCTTGATCTAATATGCATAAAATCCGTTCGGCTTTCTATATGTAAACAGTTTTACAGGCTATAAACATTTAATGGTGGAAGCTTAATTATTTCTGCCTTTCTTGATGATCGATTTTATGCGATTATTATTTATTCGTTGAATTTTTTTACTTTAGTCTGAACAAGCACGTATATATTCCGGCGGTAAAATACATTTCCAGGTAAATGGCTATCGTTAATACGAAATAATGAAAGACTTCTATACTTGTTAGAGTGAGTCTGTACGAGATGTGTAGCGAAAGAAAGAGATAAATAGCTGTGCAAATCGTGACGGAGGTTTCCCGTGATGTTCAAAACATTGTATGTCACATAAAGCCCGTTATTCTAGGCATTTAGCCCCCGTGCAGGCTAAGAGACTCATGCTCGTGATTTGTAAGATAATTAAAAATAGAACATATAAGCGATGAATGTGTATGATTATATAATTACGCAAAAAGATTCATGGTTTTTTTTTTTTTATTGTCGCGTATTTTTTAAAAACTTCAAGATTTATCGAAAATGAGAGAAATTCACAAGATTATAATGTCAGTTCTATTAATTCAAGATAAATACATGAATTTATTGATAAATATTTTTAATAAGATTTTCCTACTTTATATTTTTTTTCTTTAATAATAATTTTTTTTTGTTTTCGCTTTTATCACAATTTTTTTCATATTTTTATATGTATCTAAATATCATAATTATTTAGTCACTATGAAATTGTCTCATTCATTATATATATATACATATATATATATATATACATATATATATATATATATATATATATATCACACATCATCTAGACTGCCAATTAAAGGATCAGTATTTGAATTAAGGTTTATATCTCTGTAGTTATCGATGATGTGACAAAAATAAAGGACGAATCATCGGAATTTTTACATAATTTCGTTTCATTACCACTAATCGTGAAAATGAAAAACCTGTAACATTGTCTATGTGACACATGACGTTGATAAAATTTAATATATAAAGTTAAGAACAATAATTTAAGGACAACTGCCACTGCGTTAGCGAAACAAATATATCAAGTGATATCCATCGCGACCTTAATTGGAGGCGCAGCAATCTTTATCTTGATTCTTTACATACACATGTTCTCAACTTTCTCAAATGTCCGCTCTGAATGACATGATCATCAAAAAATCCAAACGTTCGTTCCTGCAGGATACATCTTCTACGAGATTCATGTATATATGTATAACCATTTGGAAATATCTAATATGGTGATTTTAGAAAAACCGAAGCTTTTTCTGCACGATCGAACGTAATACGGACTCCGTTATACATATTTCTTCCTACAAAAAGAATCGTGCAAAATTAGAAATATTTGCGAATAAAATTTTATATCAATCGTTTTCATTTATTTAGAGAGCAAAATCACGTAAAATGAGTGGATAATTAATATTTAACAAAAATGTGGCGATTTATTTTGTACAACGAAAGAACATGCTTTAAATATGTAATCACATACATATACACACACATATCTTTTGGACCTTTCACAAACGTCGGAAATTCAACATATCGTACACATATCGTCACCATTTAATTCTGAGGGTGATTAATTTTAACGAGTCCGCAACGACAGTTCTTTCTGTAGGAAGCACTCTCGCTGAATATTCGAAAAAAAAAGCATAAGTGTGAAAAATGTCATCGTAGATTATTATTACGTAACCGAATCAATTCCGCCGACTATTTATTCTCATCGTAGCGATAATCAATTAAGCTGATGAAAGAAGACACTTTGTACAATTTTTAATAACGAGATTCTCTAATTGTTGTAAATGTATCGACTCCGATTTAGCATTACACGTTTCTTCGAGCGTGCGTATCGGCGAGATGCGATCGAGAGTGGATCAAGCCGCAAAATCTCACTGCAGGAATCTCTCACCGTTTTGAGAAAAATATTTTGCAAAATTTGGATATAATGAGATTTTTTTTTAAAACTACACATCCGACGACAAAATGTTGACTGCCTGAGTGCATAACGCAATTCGATGCATCAGCATTTTGAAAAAGACAATATTGCAAAATGCGCTACAGCAGTGGTACGAGATACGATTCAATGAGGAGAGAACTTTAGCATTTCTCCGGCGAGCGAAAAAGATTTACACAATTTATTCGGGCATTGCTCGAGCGTGTGTATCCACATTCTACTCTGCAGTCTGAGAGGGAGATATTCGTTCAACAACGCGCATTCTCTCTTTTACGGGCTCGAAACGAGCTCTATTTTTCATGCGTACGCAACCAATGGCAGGCGGTCCGATCGCTCGCGCTCGCCTCTTGCCGTTAGACGCAAACAAAAGTCGAAACTCGGATGTTCCGAATACACGCGGATTCCGCGCGTTTGCCGATGGAATTTAATATCTGCTGCCTTCGTTACGAAACATGCGCCCGTGCTTTTTTCGCCCTTTTCCACTCGCAGCCTCCGCTCCTCCTCCCTCACACACTATTCATTCTTTCCGCTCGTTTCTCAATGCGATCGAGGTATCGGCCGAGAGACACGATCTTTGCTTAAAATATATATATATATACGATAGAATCAAACGGATTGAAAAAGCATCAAATCGGATTAAATTCTTCCATCGCATATACATGGTTGTTGTTGTTGTTACTCGAATGTATCGCTTGCTGATTTGGAATTTTTTTGATCTTTGCCAGCCATATTTACACGTTCGTAAACATCCGTTCGTAAAACAATATTAGTAGCAATTATAAGATAATACATTATTAAACTCGAAATTTGCCACAAGATATGATCTTATCTTATATAATCATATTCCGCCAAATATCTTAGATATTATTATATATGATTACATAAAATTACATTATCATATTTTTTGTAACTAACAATAAATATGCATATTATATCATTTTTTCGGCATTTATAATTTATAATGTACGAACTGAATATTTTATTTATTTCTCTTATCTTTCTTTTAGAAAATTTTTTATAAAATTTTTTATAATAGTTATTTGAAGTCTCTATATTGTATGATATCATGCCTCGATTAATTTCGCGCGTACAGAGAAGCATGTCGTACATCTCCAGTTCACACTCATCTATCATATTACCGTTGTCTATCGAATAATTTAAGTAGAGATTGTGCTCTTTCCCTTTCTCTCTCTCTCTCTCTCTCGGCATGTGTTAGCCTTTAGACAAATAAATATCGTCATTCCAGGCTGCTGGACACGCACGTCGAAACGGCGCATGCCAATCTCTGCGTGCAAATATAAACGGCGAAATGGGTTGTAAATATAAGCAAACTGTGCAGAGCGGCTAGTACAGGGCCAGTTATCTATTGTTATCGGCGGACATATTGACTATTGTGCGCGGTCAAACGTACCAACCTACCCCTATCCCTATCCGTCTGTCCTTTTCTCTCTCCCCTTCTCTCCTTTCTCTCTCTCTCTCTCTCTCTTTCCTTGCGACCCTGTATAAATGTCACGCACTTGTATTTAATACGTTTGTACATAGCGATTCGTTTTCAATAAATATTCAACGCTTTGATTTTTTTGTACGGCTTATCAATCTATTACAACCATCATCCAGTATCTCATTGATGTTCGAAGCACGATTGTGTGAAGATAAGGTAAGTCATTAATTATAATACGTTTCCACTTTAGAGCGTTAAATTTATCTTATCAGAGATATGCACGAGAAAATGTACCGTGTAATTTTCCGTCATTTACGCGTGCCGTTTATTTATTTGCGTTATTCGTACGCGTAGAAATAACGTTATACTTTAATATAATGTAATCCCGCATCTTTTAGTTATCTTTCAAAATTATATTTCACTCTGTGAAAATTCTACGGTGGAAGGTATATAAACTAGGTAAGGCATTTATCGACGCACGTGCACTGCGCGAATGATATTCCCAGCGATTCTTCCAAAATACGTCGCTACGGTGTAAATTATATCTGCAGACGCAACCTTTCCATTATCTCGAGGTATTCGTTCTTATTTTCTCCTATTTCTTTTCTCTTTCCACGCCCCTTTAATTTAAACGGGTTGCATGCTCGAGTTTCTCGATTCGTCGAGGGGTTCTTTTTTTTTTCCCGTGAAAACATCCTTTAATTAAGTCGCTCAAATTCATTACCTTGATGTAGGTTGGTAGGCACGAATGTAATGCGATGTAGTTATCGTTCCTCTTGCAAAGCTTCTCTTGATAATATTGTCAAATTACGAGCTCGGTACATATAATAACATGCATTGCTTGTCGTTTATGATTTCGACGGAATTAAAATAACGCTCTCGTTTGACAAGTCATTCCGGACGCAAATTCTTCGATAAATTGTGGTCCGCGCCATGCGTATCGTCAAAATTTCCGTGAAAAATGTCCGTAGTCGCTTGGAACAACTTTAAATCAATCAAATCAATGCAACGAGCTCTATTGCATTCAAACGTCAATGGCACAATATCTCGCTTCTTTCTAACTGCGTCGACGGATCGGCATCGCGATAAATCATTACTTTCTCTCGTACAACCCCGCCATCGTAAACTTTTTACTGAGCGGTTAATGAAAACGAATTGCGTTTCGAACTATCGGCGTAGCGATTCCTTGCCACGACACAGTGCGTGTATAATTTGAATGCCGCTCGCGGCCATGTAGTTATTTCTTCGAACAGTCCCTTATCGGGATGGCATCACCATGGATTTGCACGATGGCTGGACATCTGATAAGAGACCAGCTCGCGGAGCGAGCGAGCCGAGGCACTTCGATACTTTTATCGCGTGTGCTTTGCGACCCCCATGCTTTCCGAGGAGCTAAGAAACGAGAGAGATAAAAAAGAACTCGTGATCACGCCGATGTTTAGCCGACGCGAAACACCTCGCCCGCGCCTTCGAAATTTTCTTTTCAATCAGATTGCATAAGGTAAGGATACTCATTTTTTTCTCCAGCAAGCAAGTGATTAATAATTCGGGTGAGGATAAAAGGGCTGCTCCTGAGTTCTGACGAATTTGTTATAGGATCTCTTCTGACAAGATTGGACGTGTTAAAGCTTATTTGCATGCTCGAGATCACTTTCAGCATCTTTTATAAAAAAAAAAGGAATTTCCTATTCATATTTGATAAATTTTTTTTTAATATTTGAAATAGATGTATAGTTAGATTTTGAAAATCCTGTATAAATAATAAATATTGAAGAAGAATCATGATGTACATTAAAAGCAATACTAATAAAATTTTTTAAAATCTCTTGAAATTTCTATAAAAAGGGGGAAAATTTTTCGCGTATAATGAAGATTTAGAATTTAAGATTATGTCGTCGATATAGAACGAGATAATTATCCAAACACAATCTGAAAGTCACATCGAAGGAGCAGATTATTCTCACGGGAATCCGGTTCCCCTTGTTTGAAACTCAATATCTTCTGTCGCCTCGTTTCAGCGAAACTGATAAGATCCCCTCGATAACATCGTAATACCTGTTTTTTTCATTTTTAATATTAACAAAACGCGTCTTTAATAGACAACAATAAATGTGAACACAATAAATATTTAAATATTTAAATATTCAAAATAAAAAGATACTTTTTGAGTGAAATAGATCAATAGATTATTGATAATCGAAGTAAATTTAATATCAAATGATATTTTTGAAAAAAAAAAAAAACATGATATTTCATAAAATATATATAAGAAACAGAATTTATCGGTCTCTTATAATCCGGAAATAAAAACATCCGCTTTGGATGCAGCTTAAAAAATCCATCAACTATATCTCACTTTTTTAACGAAAAAATACGTGCATCTAAAAGTTACGTGCATTTGGTTAAAATACAATAAAAAAAAAAATAACGACAAGCGGCAAAAATATCAAAACTAAATCAATACGTATGAAGATGTACTAAATATCAAGATATATATTTAGATTATTTGACTTGCATAAAAAATTGCTTTATTTCCTATTTTCAGCTCAGGTAGAAATGTGTATCGTTCGATTTTTTTTTTTTTTTTTATTTTATCAGCTCTAACCGACTTTCTATTATACGGTGATATTTCTACATATGCGCTATGATTAACTTACTTGAAAAGAGCAAAAGGGCACAATTGATGTTAATCCACCGTGAAGCATTTCACCCGTCGCCTCCGCCAATCCCTCGTTGTCCTACGGGATTACGTACGGCGGGGTTACTACGCTCCCGACAACGTACGATAACAAGCCGGAAACTCGGCCCCAAGGTAGCGACGAGGGAATGAAGGATTGCCTCGCTCGAGTCGATCCAGTACAATCAATATATACATCCGTAAATTTCCGCCTCCCCGATTACAGAGATCCAAATATGGCATTACATAATTGTATGCTCTAGAATCCAATGAACTTAATCAGGGAAATTAGACACAGATTATCATATATTCTGGAATATTCAAGCATCTATATTATCTGCGATACTGCTCCGGCAAGTCTGTTAATTACAGAGATAGATGTAATCCCGAGGATAGATTGTGGTACTACGTATCTTCGCCGGTAACATTTCATTAAGAAGATGACAAATTTAATATTATTTTGTTTATGTTGTGTATAATAAAATTAATACGTTTTTAAAATGATAAAAGACATTACTACATATTTATATTATATATAGATAATTTAATTAGATTTATATAGATAATATAAATCTCTACATATATTTCGCATATGATTTAATATTTTATAATAAAAATATATAAAAACTATACCCGTCTCTCTCTCTCTCTTTCACTTTAAGTGATAATTTATCGAACTTTTTTCAACAATAACATGTGTAAACGGTTAAAATTCTTATCGCATTTAAATCGCACAGTTAATTGTTATTGGTAAATACGATAAAACATATATGCACGCATAAAGACAAATTGGCTAGCTAAATTGTTACGTTTCCGTAACCATGCCAGTTACTCTTCTATTATTCGCGTCTCGTTATTGCTGCCAGAAAGCGAATAATTCTCGTTATAAATGGGAATTGTTACTCATGCTGAAAGCGGGGCATTCAGATGGGAAAAAATTGCATCAAATTTGTCGATTCATATCGTAGCATTTGAATGTTGCAGTGTTCGAGTATAATACAAACGTTTAAAATGCGTAACAATGATATATTGTCCGATCCATTATTGGATTCTCTTACTTTAGGTATAGTATCTGGTTAAATTATTCGATATGTGTATCTTACTTTTTTTTTTCTTTTTTATTTTTATATCATTGCATATCAGAATTAATAAGAAGGAATAGGTAAAAATATGCAACAGATTTTGATGTATACTCTTAAATTACTCGCTGACATGGAATAAAAATGAATTTGAAAAACTTTTCCCGTTCTACATCAAATGCAAGATCGTAATCATATTTTCTTTGTACGTGTAACAAGTATCGCATTTAAAATACATATCTAGATATTAAATCAACGGTGTGAAAATTGCAGAAGCATAAATTTAAAAAAAAAAAAAAAAAGAAAAAGAAAAACATGGCACTGCCTGCATAAAAATGTCCAGCCAATTACTTCATCATTCTGTAAAAATATGAAATATCTGTTTCAATATTACCTGTAGTAGCATGCCGTATCGAATAACGGATTACGAAGGTACCGAATAATAAGAAAGAGAAATATAATCCTGCAGACTGCACAACATGTCTCTCGAAGTAGACATGAAAATATTACTGCCAATATTGATGTTTCAAAATTTTCAAAATCTTTTCTCCGAAGGGTTATCTCGCTGAAACGTATTCAATTGTGCACGGCCGGATACTGCAGTTACGTTTTACCGAAAGATAATCGATCGTTTAGAATAGCTGTAAATTCCCACGCGTGTATCGTAGAAAATATCGCTCGTGGCAATAACCAATTCGTTGTTCAACGCTGGAGAATTTCATTTCCACCCGTCGCGAGAAAGCGGCAATGCACAAAAGGTCGCGCTGTGTTAAATATATCGCTATAATATGCAATTGCTTGTTAGAAATGCGCGCAAAAGTCGCCGCGGTAAAACGTACCGAATTTATCAAATCTTCGTCAAATAAGCGAAGTCGCACACGTCACATTAGTCGCGTTTATAATTGATTTCAACGTGGTCGAATCAAACGGCGAATCGGAATTTCCAGGCAAACGTGTTTTCGCATATTACGCTGCCGAATATCTGCTGTTTGAGGAGATTTCGAAATGCTATTTGCACAATCTTTACGAGCGACAAAATATTCGACGCACTTGTGTTCCCGTTAAAACAGGAAAGTGTACGTAATATTATGACGCACACGTAATATTATGATGCAAATATTTCATTTTTACGATTTTCTATATCCATATGTATGATGAAAAATCGCAAAAATAGAAGTAGTCTGTGTGTGTCTTCTTTTCGATGTTTATTGGAAACGAAAAATTTGCGAAATAAATAAAAGAAAAAATTGTCTGATAATATATTCCATATACATCCCTGGTATAAATTTTATATATTAAACATCGCCAATCCAATAATAATTTATAATGACCTGAGTTATATATAGCTCGGTACACAGGCCAATTGCGCACCCGTGGGTTTTATTATATGTATATTGGGGAATAGATACACGGAGAGAGTTTTTAGAGGATTTCGTGAAGTACCAGACTCTCGCATCCGCATTAATTTTCTTAATTTGAAAGTAACAACGGCTGTTTGTACCGTTTGCACCTGCTGCTTCCGTGTAATAGAGAGAAAAAAAGGGACATGTGAGAGATATTTATTATTACATTTTATTTTTTATTTAGCTTGAATGTATGTGATGTAATAAAAAAATAAAAGCATAAAAACTTAATTGAAAAATTTATGTATACTACACTCACATTCACGATTCTCACATTGGAGCACTAAAAATTTACATATATGTCTATATCATAATTTCAATATTTTTCCCACACATACATATGTCATAATTGATTATTGCGTTATTGTTATTTATTGCATTCTTGTTATATATCTATACACAAACATACTTTTGAAAATATCTACTAAAATTCTCTACATATACTGTGTTAAAGAGCCATCGAGCCATCGGAGGAATCTGTCCTAACTGTGACGCTTCCGCTCTAGGAAAAAAAAAAAAGCACAAACGGAATTATTGGATGTTTGCTCGTCGAGGAAGTAGCTTAACGGATGAGAACGTGAGCAGACTTTTGACGCCGCGGAAATAAACGGGAGACGCGGAAGTTCTAATTCCGCGTGCCCATTCACTTGACTTATATATCCCGAACTTTAAAAAGCTGCGGAATTGTCTTGAGAATGATCAACGGATCGAATATCGCATTCCTTCTGTGCTGCTGAATTTTATTCACAGCCAGCAAACTCCTTTCGAAATCTTTTTCCATAAGATATCGAAACTTTATGTAAAACGACATGTAAAATTTTGGAGCATCTATGTGCGCGACGTTGAGAACAAAAACTAAATAGTCGATACTTTGCAAAAAATCTCGTTGAGGAGCAATTGATTGCAGTGGCGAGTGATATTTTAGAAATTTATTTTTAACATGCAAATGTAATATCTATCATTTATCTGTCTCGTTTTTTTTTTTGTTAACATTTGTCATGATGTTATATCACGTTAATATGATAATGCGCGAGACTTATTGTTTTAAAAATAGGATACAAAATTGATAAAATGCATTTTCTTTGTAAAATAGTAATGCAAAATGATAGAAGGATAAAAAAATAAAGAGCAGAGCACACGACAAGCAATTTTATGATATACGCGTAATTTTCAGCAGTAACATAAAATCCCGTTAATTCGAAAATAGCACGGGCACAACGGGCAGTTTTTTTTTTTTTTCCTTCTTTGTTTTGTGTAAATTTCAATTAAAACGATATATAGCGAATAAATATCATACGACCGTTTTATTCTCTCAAAATAACGAGGCGGGTATACGGCGTGTGTTTCCGCACAACGAGATGTTTTCCACCTCCCGCCCACCATTCGCGATTACTCAATTAAATTAACCCAATCCGTACACGATACGCGCCGGCCTCTCTTTTATCTCTTGGCAAAACCTGTCGTTCTTCGTTGTCCGATCAACATCATACGTTATTGATTGCGCACGATAAATGTTGCAAACCGCGCGTCACGCTTGCAAAAAATTTATATGACTCAGAATGTATACCGGTATGGAGATGACTGTCGCCATCAAACTATTCTGGCACGGTTTCAGTTATTTAATAAGAAAATCTTTAAAATATATTTCATGTTCTAAAACATATATCGATTATATTGAAAGTTAATAAATATAATACATACATTTGGAGATTCATGAATTTGACATTGCGCAGATACACACATAAAGCACTTTCAGCCTTTTAAAATATAAAATAAATAATTAATTTATGTGTTAAAGTGAAAATTTTCTCTGTAGAATAATTATCAAATCGTAAATATTATATCGAACCCTTATCGATTTTTTAATAGATAGCAAGAGCATAAAAATTTTATACCGACTTTGAATCTTTAACTTATAAAAATTGATTATTAATTTTATATTTTAAAATACTGAAAATGTGCGTCAAATTCATATAAATATCTCGAAATGCATTAGATTTATTAACTTTGAGACGTAGGCGATTCGTCCACGATTCCTTCTTAAAAGCCGACTCGCACACGCGCCTGTTCTCCGATTCTCTGCAGCAGCGGGAACACATTCGCTATTGTCTGCAGAGTTTGCTGCTCAATGACCAGGCAGTAAGTAGTACATCCGCGAATAAACGAGACTGCTCTTACGATTGTCGCTCGTGGGGAACGAAAGCCGTGTGAATGCCGTTTATCACATACACACGAGCTCCGCGCTCTACCGGAATATTCACTATCGGCGAGATGCGGATGTTGATACGATATCGAATAACAAAGGCGAACAAAGACTTCTCGTCGATCCGGCGACTCGCGGCAAGATCTTCGCCAAGTTCCTGCGGGCCGAGTGTGCTCGACAATGAAGTCGAATGTACATCAAGTATATAGTTCAGATGTATATATATATATATATATATATATATATATATATATATACATATTCGAGAATATGAAACACAGTTATAACGTCGTCAATAGCTGCTTCCAGCAACAGTCCCAGCCAATATAGCTAAATGAAAGATGAAATCAATTCCAATGGAAGCAGCTTAATGAAATTCATACGGTAACCTACATAGCTGTGGAATAGCTTCTTTTTTTCTCATGGACTATGTTCCATTAAATCGAATACGAGGAGCTGTGCTTCATTAATTTTGTATCAAATGACATTAATACGGAATATTAACTGCGAACAAACTCAATGCGAATATGTATCAGATTGCTAAAAATTATTCATTTCCAATTCTGCGTAAAAATATAACACGTATATTTTACTCTCAGTTTTAAGAAATTTTTTCAGGTTTATTTCTGTAGCTGTTTTCTCCCTAACTTCTTTCGTTTCGAAATATTGTGTGAAAAAAATGAGAGTGAAAAGAAAGAATATAGAAAAGTAAGGATGAAAAATAAATTTTACAGTCGTTTTGATGCCAACGAGTATATCACAACAGTATTTCCTTCTTGAAACTCTGCTCACGTTAGTGACACACATGCACACAAAAGGACCAAGGAGACACTCTATAACGCGTATGAGAACTGTAGGATACTCGTATAATTTAAGAGTTAAAGAGAAGTCGGAGAGAAAAGCTGGGGCTATAGGGAGAGACAGAGTTATGACCTGAAAGCAGAGCGACATAAAAGCGACGAACAGAAAGAGACTCTACGCGATAATGAAAGACAAAATTTACCTTAAAATTTAAATTCAGAGTTTTCAGAAAACGTCGGGAAACGTTACTTGAAAAATAATAAAGAATTCAAAAACTTTTTATGCCATTATTATTGCTACTATTATTATAAGGCAAACTCGCAATTTTCTTTATCAGACATTATTTGATTGTTACATTATGAATAATAAAACTGCAATATAAAATTGTGTCTATACGAATAATCTGTAATAAATTACAATTGTAACCCAATTTTGGAATGTAAGGAACGTTATGTTAATGGCACTGAGAGACAATTTTATCTAATCTCATAAAAATTATTATTGAAAGAAAATCCGATATGAAAAAAAAACTTGAGCTATCACAATGTCTCAGCCTTTTTTATTTGATTGCAATACAATCGCAGATCGTATATATTTTTTTGCAAAGAAACATACACGAGAATAAAATCCTTGCAGCCAATGCAACGAAATGCTACCAATTTTGGGAACCGCATATCTCGAGTTACATACATGAAATAAGTCAGATTGGCTTACAAAATTAATTTAGTGGGCTGAATTACTGTTGAATGTCAATCAAATTAAATTACGATACGCGGTGGATACGTACATGATTATTGCTCATTAATAGAAAATCCAAAATTGACTATTTAAAATTATATTAATTAAAAAACTTTTATGTTTAGTACTTGCATTTTTATTCTCGAAATAGAAAGAAAAAAGAGAGAAAGAATTTTGTCCCAAATATCTGCGTATATATTTATATTTATAAGTATATTTAATGTTATTGCATCTCGCGATTTTGAATAAAAATCGTTGTATTTTATGAATTAAAAATTTAATAAATTTTTACTTATCATATCGAACAGTGAAAAATGCTTGCGTATTAAAATCATGCAATGTTATATAATGAATTAATTCCGATTTCATTAAACCGAGCGGGCGTTTTTGTTTTCGTAATATCCATCATCAATGCCAGAATTTTGGAAATCGGCATTAATTTCATATGTGAACAATACAGCATGATTGCCATGTTAAATAAGATATAATTACAACACGCGCGCACTTGAATGTAATTTTATGAGATACAAGAGTTGAACTAACAATTACGCAGTATGAAATTGAATACTTTAACGATGCGTTTATAATAACGTCTGCATTACATATAACGGCTTTAAAATTGTGCGTAGTAAAAACATGCCGCATATCGAATTTTCGGCGCACCATGTTCAGCTCTCTCTAAAGCCTACAAATATATATTTTAATCTTTTTCCCCACTCTGCAGATTAAAATCAAATAAGAGTCGTATGAAAATATTTGTGTATGTTATATCACACTTGCAAAATATATAAAATTTAATTTTATATTAAAAAGCATTGTAAATACGATATCGCATATGACATGGTTATTTTAATATCCTCATAACTCCTTTGAATCACCACGCCTGTAATATTAAAAAATGTAAAGCTGTTTTAAGATAAAGTTTCAATGTAAATCAATTTTTTTATTTTTTTTTTATTTTTTTTTTTTGCATAATCTCTTTATTCATTTTAATTAAATTAATTTTCTATATTTGCTTATCGCACATTTGTTGGATTCAACATAAAAGTCTGTAAAATCTATTCACCGAAACGCACTTAACCATCGGAAAATTATTTCCAGTATTGCTTTTATTGAAAGTTGTCGGACAGGAAATTGTGCAAGTCGATCCATGGTCGACTTTCTAAAATCAAATCCCAATCGCAAAAGTGGCCCTCTTTGCGCGACGAAGCGCAAAGCGACCTGTCGACAAAGGTGAGGAAAATGTAAAAAGATTCGCGTCGAATGCCATGCGACATGCGCTTAGTGGGATGTGTGTACGCGATTTCATTTTAAGACAGAAAAATTTCTTCACAGCGCCAGCAGAAGGAATAATGCGAATAAGAGCAACGAAAGGCGGACAAATCCTTCGCTGTGTTTGTACAGAAACTGCTATCCCTTTTTCTTTCGTCGTAATTTAAATCTTCTCTGAGAATAACGAGTGGCCGTATTTTTCCATCTTGTTTCGCGATAGAAATACATATCGCGCGACACACGGCTAAGCGGCACGATTTAAGCTAAAAGCTACCAATGTTTCTTAACGACATCTCTCTGAATGTCCTAGTGCGTCGCAAAGCGCTGAAATATGAAAAGATGGGAAATTGCAGCTTTCACCGCTGAATGCAGTCGGCAGTCTCGCGGCTTGCATCAATTTAATCCTAATCAAGAGGGAATTTTTAACGCGAAAGATACTACTAAGACGAGGAACTCGACGAAGCGGAATCGAGTCCTCGGTATCTCGTGACCGAGAGTCGATCGATGTTCGAGCGAACGTGACTAAACCTTTTTTTTTTTTTTTTTCCTTTTCTTAAACGAAGGGGCGAGAATGGAGAGACGACGCTCTTAACGTCCCCCTCTGTCCGATTCGTTTTTCCTCGAGAAATGGGATGCAGGTGCAAAAATTCCATTTCCTCCCCGTGCGTTTCCATACGGCGCCTGGGACTTTTTCTTTCAACATGCGTATACGCTTCTAAATGGTCTCCAGTAAAGAGGATCTCTTTCGCTTTAAATGTAAGGTAACTTTCCAGCAATCCTCCCCGGACTTTCTCTGTTCTTTCGCACGCCTCGATTATGGACTTATATATGTATCACAAAACGTATTGTACTTATATGTGTAAGAAACGATGAATTGTGCGGTTTTGCGTTACACACGAGGCGTTATTTATTGTTTGCAAATTGCGTGACACCTTTTACATGAGATTTTCTATTAGACCAACTCTTAGAATCTTTTTAAAGAGCGATGTGAAATAATTACCACGAAAGGGACATTTTCTATAAGTAATTCCTTACTTTTGAAATTTACTTCAGTGTTAGTACGACCGCTTTACCCAATCAAAACTAATGAAAGCATTTACTCTGAAAGCGTCCGACTCGCTGGCACAATTCGCTTTCATATTCTTGAATCTTAATCACGAGAACCTGAAATTCGGGATTCCCAGCTTTGTAAAATTCAAATTCATGATATTGATGTTTGAATGAAAAAAATATCCATTAAGAAGAAAAAACTGATATTTCAACCGTACAGTGATAACATACTACATACAAATATGTTGTTATTTTTTATAAAAGAAAATATTTTTTTTAAATATTAAGACATACAACAAAAGATAATTAATGATAAATATATACACAAAAACATCAATCGTCTAAATTTATAAACGTAATATTATAATATTTGTTGTTAATAAAAAATTAATTATTAAAATAACAAATAATAAAAGTGATGCACATTCTCCATATATTTTCGTCCTCAATAAATATTGTAAAAACATTTTTTAACGATTTTTTAATGGTTATATTGATTATGTTGTATCCTGAATAAAATCCCATTAATAAAAATACTTATACAAAATTTAATGTCTCATCAAAACTGTTGCATAAATTTCTAACTGTTTATAATATATCGCTTATGCCTGAAATGAGCAATAATTTTTGAAATGATTCTAAATTCTAACACGGAAAAGGGTCTCTTGCTTCGTCGATGATTGAACACGAGATCATCAATAACATATTCTTACCACCCTCGCAAAAGGATCACCGGCTGTAAAAATCTTCCAACTGATAAACTAGGTCTTTCTCTTTCTAGTAGATCTCCCTTTTTTTTTTCGTCCCTTGTCGTGTCGCGCATCGTGATACATTGTGCGTTACGTATGGAACGCAGGTTACATCACAAGTTTTCTCATCGGGGGAGAAAGCTCGTTGTTGCCCCTTTAAACGTTTTGCGCCGGCTCGCTATCCGCTATAACGCACCGCAAAGTGTGCTTACCGAGATTATTAAATTTCGGGATATGGCACGACCGCGCTCTTTCCCCTTAATTTCGAAATTGCCACGTAGGTGCAACCTCCCGTAACTGCACCATTCGAACCGATGTGTTTGTTTTACGTATCCGCGCCGATGTATGTAATGCGGTAATACCGTGTAATGTGAAACACAAAGTGCATACATTGAGCCACGCAATGTAAATTAAATGTTATTGGGAAAAAGCGGTTGTAAGGGACGTTGTTAGAGATACAGAGAAAGAGAAAGATACTTTGTTGTTTTTGTCAAATGAAAAGACATTGTCCTCTCTTAATATATTTGTCGCAGCAAATGAGACTGCATCAATATTCTCACAATTTAAATGTAATCTTATTGGCGCTTATTAGCAATGAATAATAATATGCTATGCGATAAATATATAGTCGTTGTTAATTATTCTCATAATAGTACGTTACGTGAGAAATATATGAGAATAATCATTGATACATTGATAGAAATAAAAGGCTATTAATACTCTTATGACATACATACGAGATATCTTCTTTTAATCTAAAATTAAATAAAGACGGCTTTTTAGCGATTGAAAAATCCATTCATCTAGAGTAGTTTCCGAGGGTAGCGAAAAAGCTGACTCGAATATTTGAGAGATGCGACGTCGTGTCTATGTCGTTTCGTTCCATATTCAAAGAGGCAGAGTAAAAGCAAAGCGTCTTAAGGCATAAGCGACGACATTTAGCGTCCCCGGCAAAGTGCGTGTTTTTCTTTAAGGGATAGTGATGCATCGGCTTTGATTCGTTTCCATTTCTCTTGCAAAGTATTCCATTCCGACGATTTCCACACTGCCATTTCAGTCGGGAATCGCGTGGAGAACACTCGAAATGTAAAGCTACGCCGAGGGGGTGAACGTGAATGATTAAGCTCGGAGTGGCGCTTAAGGTTTAGGATTATAAATCGACATCCTCTGCCTGGCGTTTGCCTCCAAGTGCCTCCGAAGAGTGAATCAAAGCGGCGAAAACGTCTTTTGCGGTAACGCGTGTACTACATATGTAAGCGACCGCGCGCGGCAAGCTGCGCTCGATTAAAGCTCAATGAGTCGTGGTGTAGCCCTTTGTCGTGTAACACTTGTTGAGGATTCGAAAGAGAAAAGACAAAGATTTTCTACGAGAGGCGTTTCTAGTTATATTCTAGAAAATCGCGAGCGGTCAAATCTATTTTTGAATAACGTAAAAAAACTTAAATTCATTAAATGTACGAACCTTAAGGAAATGTAAGATATCGAGTGTGTTTCTATAATAATATAAATATAATTTAAATTTAATATTATTCTTCTTATTGAAATATATATTTAAATAAACTTTTCGAGCAAAAAGTAATTTTTACAAATTTCCGTTAAGGATGTTCTGGATGTGCAATAGTAGCAAAAAATTGTCAAAATTAAAAAGAAAACGTGTTTCTTACGTTTATACTGTTTGAAAAATTAAAAAAATAAGTTTGGATTATGAAAAAAATTTAAGTATCACAAAATAATATGGATTTTGACGTCTTCGTAAAAAAGAAAATAGTTGTAATTAATATTCTTCCTAATTTATGGCAAAAACTTTTGATCGTGAATACTCTCTGAAATCAACTGCAAAAAACAATGAAAAACGAGTAATTTGCAGAAAAAGAGACAGATAATATTTTTCTACAATTTTCAGTAAATAACTTTTAAACGGATAAGTGGATCTAAATCAAGTTTTGCACAAATATTTATCAGAATTTCCTTAATATATGTAAAAATTTTTATTTCATTGGTAATATTTTTTATTTGTCAAATAAGTGCTACAATAGGCGATTTTCTATAAGAATCAATAGTAACTTTAAATAACTTCCAAACCATTAAGAGAATTGTGCTTAGTTTTTGTACAAGTATTCAGAAGAAATAGTAGAACAATCTATGATGAAATTTTAATGCTTTTGTTTTAGTTAGTATTTCGATATATGTCACATCCTTAAAATCTTTTGAGACGTTATTCAATTTTAATTCATTAAATAATATTACATAAGCAATTAAGTTTCATCTTTAACGTGCTCGCTGTTTACGTCAATATACACGTAGATATAAGATAGAAAATATAATTTTTTATTTGATCCATGATAAAATACATGATATTGCCTTGCTACGAAAAGTCGGGAAAATTGCGTGTCAGTAGTGTACGGAAAAAGTCGGAGTCTTAAAGCGCATGCATAACATGAGTATATACTGCATGAAAACTACTACTAGGGGTAGTCTTGAGTCTACCCAGTTACGAAGTAGTAGCATTATACAAACGCTCGCTTCAGCAACAACGTGCTACAACTAAAGCGGCATTATACGATATCGGCTTCGGTAACTAAATTCAATTTGGAATATCTTTTCAGCGAGACTCCTTTCTCACGCATACATTATTAATTCTAGATAAGTAGCGTAGTATTTTAGTTGCCTGTATTGAGAGAGTAATGAGAATAACTTGCATACCATAAAATGCGGTTGCGTCTAAAATTATTTTAAATTTTAAATTTAAAATAAATTATAAAATAATTCCTTATTTTTTATTTTGCACGTCATTTTTAAAATTAATAATAAATTAGAAGCAATAAGGTGAGTAAGTTTTACTTATCGCTATCAAGGATTAAGTATTTCTTTCTCGAATAAAAAGCTAGCATTATTTTATCTTTAAATTGTGTTTTTAATTCTTCAAATATTAATAATAAGATAACGAGTAAGCACGAGAAATATGCAGTTTTCTAACCACACTTCCCTTAGATATTTAACATAATATTTTCTATGTAAAAGACACATATATAATGAGCAAGTGTATTAATGTGAGTATAATATATATTTTTCAATGGTACGGTTAATTAGAATTTTTTTCACAAAACTTTGATTATATTTATTCATAGCAAATTCTCAATAAGACGAATAGCATGATTCATAATGACAATTAGTGGACCGACTGGCAAAGGGAAGAACGAATGAGGAAAGTCGAGTATTCTTGAGTTTAAATGCGAGATGTGCTTCGACAGTGCGAACGTGTCGCGTCGTCCTTTAAAACAGCCTGGCTTAATGACGCTCATTTATTCGCTGTAACCCGAAGGCACTCGGTAGAGCACTGCCAGCTCATCCGCTTCACTAAGCTCACCTATGTATATGCCTTTAGTTCTATCCCGTATTTACAAGGAATGGATAGAACCGATGCTGATCAGGGCGCCAATCCTCTCGCCCGCCTGCATTTCCATATTATGCAACATTTTGCAACTATACGCGCCGTACACTATCTCCTATAGGACTATAGATTTTCTATAGGAACGAACGTATTATACATCGACACGCTTTCGTTCGGCATTAAGGGAAGTTTGCTCCATGCAAAGTCGGCAACAGCGCCGTATTATCAACTCTATCATCTATTTGAACGAGAGTTAGTACGGCTCAATGCATTGAGTAATTCGGCCCGGAAGCTGAACCAAGGCTTTATTTATCGACAATATCTTCAATCATTTATTCGCTGAAAAATCTATGAATAACTCAACACCATAAGATTCCTGAATTATTTCCACGAAAATATGCTTAAGTGATGTGTTACAATATTATGTTAGAATAGGATACTCTCTCCAAAATGTGAGAAGACAGCGCTAAAATGCATTGTAATAAGCTTTTTCGCATCGTAAACGAGAGGATCGTGTTATAATGTGTTTTCCTCTGGAAAGAAGCCAGAACGCGAGTACTTTGGTCTGCTGTCAGTAAAATATGCTATTCTATAAACACTCCTTCTATCCTATACATTTTCGTATGGATCTAGAGGGATCCCTCTTGGAATGTCTCGCTCAAGTACCAACAATATCGAGGCGTCTTGTAAGAATCGGCGAACCGCGACATAAAGGTGGAAATATCGCGGGCCACGTCACCGCGTGTTCCTTCCTTAAGTTACTCAATGCTTTCGTCGTCCTCGGCACGGAAAAATCGCCATGAATACCGCGGCAGCGTAACAGGCTTCTACATGCGAAATCGAAATTGAAAGCCGAGGAATCTCATAAAGTTCACGAGAGCACGCGCGCGCGACATACAAAGTAAATTATTATACTATCTCCGTGGAGTAATAGAAGAACGTACAATAAGATTCTCTGGAGGCCAGCCAACAACCGGGCTATCCAGAAAACGCGCGCACACACACACACACACACATACGAGGCTGAAGGCATTCCCGCGTCCCGTTACTCATAAAGTCAGATGAGTGTTGGAAAGTGCATCCACGCTTAACCTTTGGAATCGACTTTTCTCGCGCACTTTCATGCACTCGCAGATCGCGATCCCCGCCGACAAGCACACCCCCCGGAAACAAATTTTCACGCGCGGCTAACACGTTCGCACGTGTGACCCATTTATTTTTCCGGCGGCGCGCGCGAAAAATCGATAGTTTCTCGAACTGAGAGAGAAGTGCATATTCGATTTACCTCGTTTTACTCGTAAAATCTTCCGCGTCGAGCGAACGCAAACGCGAATACGGCCACGTCTCTCTCTCTCTCTCTCTCTCTCTCTCGTCCTTATGTACAGTACTCATTGATATGCGAAGACACGCTTTCGTTGCGCGACCAACGAACGTATCTCAGCTCGAAGGCTGGAAAGCGACATACATACATGCATACACACACACACACATATATGTATATACCTTTATTATATATATATGTATACCTTTATTCGCGTGCTGACAACTCGGCGCGGTGGTATAGATCTGTTTGGCTGCTGGATGGGCATGTATCAGATAACCTACTATTTCTCTATACTAGTAGCTTACGTTATATCCAACTTTCACGATAAGGTAACTTCGTATACGTCTTTTTCCTCGTAGTATCGAATACTATTTATCTCTCTCTGTTTTTGCTATAATACCAGTCTTTCATGAATGCAATAGATATTTCTGCATTTGTGACATTAACTATGTGCATTATTATTACTATTTTATTTTTACAACTGCATATTATTTACAAAAGGAAAAAACTCCAACAGATTTTTTATAAAATATTATTTTGTAAAATTATTTTATATATATATATATATTGTATATATACACACACAAAAAAATATTATCGTCTTTCTTTCTATCATCCTAATAATAAATAATAAAATTTCATTATGTAAAAGATATCGTGATTTGCTTTATTTTTATCAAGCTTGTAATCCTATCTTTAGCACGATTTTTTTTTTCTTTTTTGACTGATTATCACACATTAATCAGAGAGAGAGAGATCGGGGTATGGATAGATATCTTTCAAATTTCAATTTATCAAAGAAGTGACAGCTGTGTGTGTATGAAGGAGCGGTTGTGTCATGCACACATAGGATGGATAACCCTCTATATCATCCCTTAATCCTACTTACTACTCCCGTAGAATAATCGCGGTCCGTAATCAACAAACAAGTGCAGATTGTGTGTGCGTGTAAGTCGTGTCGTACTTGCCTTACGAAACTTATCGTGTCAAATTTGTCGTAGCACAAGTTGATTCAAACAACACGGGAGTTATTTGATTTTCGAGAGACAATATGAGACTGAATAAAAATGTTAACAATTTCGTGCGAAAATTATAACAAATTCTTTCATTCTCAGAGTAATACAACAAAAATCCATCAGCTTACATGCAGAAAAAGTTAATTTGATAAAAAGTTCCGCATCTACTTAATAATTACAGCAAACAAAACAGTAACAGTCACGGAAAAGCATGATGGACACGACCCTCCAGGGTCGCAACGGAATATTTCCATCGATGTAATTCAATTAAATCGTCGCTATTGTCATACTCTCGCTCATCCCTCCACCATGACTGCGAACTTTGGAAATAGCTATGCTATTTTCTCTATATTCGTCATATATATTCTATACTGACATTATTCACAGACACCGATATTTTCTAACATTCCTGGCATTAACCCGCTCTTGCAATATTCAGCGTCCAGTAAAATTGATCGTATATACGAGACGCGCGATTCGTTACGGTCTCTCGAATCGCGGAGCAATAACATTGTTCCACGCACACGGGCCCTCTCGCTCTCCCCTCCCCCCCCCCTATCCCCTCCCTCTCCCTTATCCTCCTCTCCTCATCCCTTCGTCGCCCCATCCTCTCATCTCTCGTTCGATACAAAAGTACACGAGGACAGATCGCCATGAAAAGCATTCGACGCGTCGTTCCCCATCGAAAGGGAACAGACACGACGTGTTTCGCGCTGACGCGTGTTTTCCTATATATATATATACATACATACGTTACGCGTGCTAGCACGCTGCTCTTACTATTACGTGGGGAACAATAAAAGCGTTCCCGGACACCTTACCTCTATCTCCTCCTCGCCTACACGCTTCGCGTGTCAGCAGCGGAGACATTTCCATTTTATTGGATGGTAGAAACGGGCATCGCGCGAGGGACGCGAGACACTCGGCCCTAGAATATATAGGAATCCGAATTGGGTGACGTGCGGGCACTCGGGATGCTGGTGCTGGACCGCGACGCATCATCTGCATGCCTGTCCTGACCGACAGACATGGCGGTTGTTGCGCTCATCCTCGGCACGTCGCGCTTCCGTACGAGCGTCTGTGAATGCTCTCCGTATAGGGTGTGTAGAAAACTCATTCGCGAAATAATAAACAGCGAAATTAGTGAGATTATAAATAGGAGATGTAATCTGCGTATTTGTGAGAATGCATTTGCAATCATATGATATGTAAATAAAAAATATGAGATAAATATATAAAAGATGAGTGAAACAGTATTTCTTATAAATGAATCTTTATAGAAGAATAACTCAGACAGAATTGCATCGATTCGAAGAATATCTGACAAGGAATTCTCAAATTATGTTGATTAAATTAAAGCTTAATGAGGCAATGATTTTATCAAAAAAAAAAAACTTATCGTTGCAAAAATATGTATATGTTTATAAATATATTTTTTGAATCGCATTAACATGCAAAATTCTTCTTTTTTTTTCTCTTTCATAAAGATAGACTTGTAACTAAATTAGAAAAGATAAACGGTGAAACGAAAAAGAGATGCAACGTAATGACGACGTTATGCAGAGGATCGCTTGATGACGTAATTAAGACTCGGTTTAAAATTGTTGAAAGCTTCACCTCCGTAAGGCTATGGTGTACAACGTTAAAGAAGGATATTTCCGGCACACCCGATGTTGGCGCGCATCTAGGTACCCCACTCTGAAATGGAATGGCGGGCAATTCCTCTGGTCGCCTCGCTCCCTGGCCCTTACGCGTGAATAACTTTAGTCGCCTCGCCCTTGTGCATTTTCCAGACATTTCATTGTCTTGGCGTGCCATTTGTTAACTACTGAATAACCCCCTCTTCCACGTGCAATTATATTACATCATTTTATGCAACGCTGCTGCTGAATATTCCTTTTCTTTTTCCAGAAATTAGCGAGGTTCCATAACACATAGTGGTGGAAAGGAACGTCGTTCCACTATAATTCCTGCCCGTTTTCACGTCCGACTGATATCCGCCTCGATTCAAACAGTTTTCTTCAAGTTATTCGATTTCTTCCGCATATCATCTCTTTACACGGAATTTCTTTATCGCTGCCATAGATCAATGCTTCGTTGAGAATAGCTGCGATAATTCAAAATACGATACAGCGAAGAAAGTCTTCATAGTAATAAAGGTAGATGTATACCGCATCGTATTCCACATATGTATATTGCTGGAATGGAATGGAATGACGGGCGATTCCTGGCTCGTGCCCCCGTACTCGCGTGAATAACTTTATTCGATTTACCCCTTTCCTCTCCCTCTAAAACCCCTTCTACGAACCGGCATGATAATCGGTTTACTCTGAGGCACTCGCCGCGAAAGTACATCATTCGGGATTATTGCATCAGATGAATCTACTGCAGCCCGCCACGATCCTCCGCGATGGTTACGTGTTTGGCACGATAGTGGAACATTGCGGTCACAGTGTCGCGTATAATGTAATCCAATTAAATGATTATTACTGTTCGCGGTGAGACAAACATGTGTCGAAGTGTTCATTTGTTGATAATTCCTAAATTAATCAGTCTTGCTATGTAATGCTTCATCAAGGAAAGCAGATTTTTCTTTATTTTTTATTATTACAAAATATTAAATTAATTTTTTCGTAAATTACTTGATTTAAATCTGTTTATCTTCCTTTTATCAAGTTCAATGAAAGGATCTTGGTAATTCTATGGCATATCTATTATAAGAACTTTACATGTTAAGTGTGCATCTATAAAATCGAAGAGATTATAATTGCTCTAATTAAATGAGTCGCGATATTGTAAAGACGTGCAATTATGATCGAAGGAAATGACTTGAAACGTGAGTGCAACGACCGCTCGTGCAGAATTTTTGAAAGACTCGCGAATCCACGTGTAGCTTATGCGAGCTTTTACATTCCTCCGGGCATTCATGAGAAGGACATGAATGTATGTATAGCTTGACGGGCGCAGCTGGTGGCCACAAATATGAAAGTAATATTTAATTTATCGTCTAGGATTGAAAGAGAAACGTTTAAAAAGCCGTCCGAGAGGGAGGACGAGCAAAGGTGGAATGAATTCGTACGGTAGCTCGTCGTTGAGCTCCCACGAACAGAATCCTGAATAATATATGGCGGCGTCTTCGGGACCCGTGCATAATTTCTCTCGTACGGAGATGCAGAACGGATCCCCTAACGACCGTGGATCGTAGAGAAACGTCCCGAAAACCGGACGATGTCGAACGTATGTACTTAACGTCAGCCATGAGCACAGACGTTTTCTCTACTCGCCGCGGCGCCGTCCATCTTCCTTCCCATATATCCGCTGAATTTAATTGCTTCTCTGCTTTTGTGCAATGCCCAATGCCATCAATTAACATTCGCTCGCAACTATAATTAACTGCAACGGCATATTACCCGCTAATTATAATCATGATTATTATTTTATGCAAAATGTGTAGAAAATGGTTTCCTATTTGCGGCGCTTCAATTTCTCTCATACGAATGTTGCTGTTAACCGAATGATTTTATATGAATATCCTATTACAAATATCATTCGCCAACGGTTTATATGATATTTATAAATAAGAAAAATTGAGAGGAAATAATTTTATATTTATTTTTATAATCGCTTTCTTCTTCCAATTCTCTCTCCATTGATATTACAATTTTATAACACAATATTTATGTTTAAAGTATGCTTTTATGTTTTAATGTTAATAAGCAGAATCTCCAATCAAGCATAATAATCAGTGATGCAAATTGTATTTATTATGAACTGTCAATGCGAGATAAATCGGTGATAATTAAGTGAAACTTCAATCATAGGGATGCAGTGGACAATGTTGAGCTATATTATTAATGTTCATCAGAACAATCGTTTTCTGTATTTCAGCATTGAGCCTGCCAGCGTCCCCTTGCCTTTCCTCCCTCATCCTCTAATATGAGGCAATCGAATTCAGCGGTGTACTGGCTCCGATTTTATGTGATTAACGTTTAATTATAATTACGGATCACTGATGCCGATAAACTGCCATACAGCAGCCCTCGTTACGATCCGTGGTGATTGGAGTCTGATACGTTCAACCTCTCAAATCCAGCGAAAATTGAAAAAAACACGGAGAAATCGTGAATTACATTGCTATGAAAGGATGTGAGGAACAGATTTTTGTTTATTGGAAAACTGGAGAATTTCGTGATAATTTTATAATTATACGCCGTTTTCAATTATTCTTAAATAGTAAGCCATAAATTTAATTACGATCGATCAGTTTATTGCGATTTGGATAATCTCTGTGCTCCAACACCGAAGAGAATGACAAGTTATAATAATTGCTATTACATAGAATATCATATATTTTACGATAGCATCGTGACAAATTATGAAGTACTTTGCGACATGATGTAGCGTGATCATGCATAAATTTGTGCGATATATTATCTCTCGGTAGCGAGGAAAAGGCTATAGACACTTGAGTAAACAAAATCGATTATAAATCACTCCTCCTGCGTGATACAGGATATAAATATACAAATTTTCACAACCGACCATTTGGAATAGATGTAATCAACACGTGATGAACTATCATATATCTCTAATTTCCATCTGACAAAGTTTTCGATCGAATCGTCTTTTAAATTTTAAGTATAGTAATTCTACGGCAATTTCACTGCCATCTCAATTACATCACATTGATAAAAATAAAAATCTCTAATATCATAAATTAAAACCAATATAATTAAATACGTTATGCCATACATTAATAGATAAATTTCAATCGAAGAAGATATTTTATATAAAATTAATTGCTATAAGAAAAAAAAATAAGATAGTTCTCAAAGAAAGTAATGCAATATAAATGCATTATAAAATATATATAGGTCCGTCCGGCCGCAATACCAAGCGGCATATGGTAAATAATCGTTCAGCCCCCCCGACCTTCGTCAAAGAAGGGTTGACAACGGATTGCAAGAATACATCGCCAAACGAAATCGAAGTTTGAGCCACCGATGAGACATCGATATCTGTAAAGATAGGATTATTCCCGAGCTAGATGGAAACGATAACGTACGAAAACCATAAATTACGTCCGAATCGTATATATATATATATATATATATATATATATATATATCGTGCTTGTCTCATCGAAATACCGGCTAACAGATCCATTTGGGAATAAAAATTGAATTGTATACTTGCAACGCGGAATATATTCCGTCACGTGGCCGATCATTTGTCATGTTCACAAAAGCACATGAATTTATGTAATCGCATAACGATGTACGCGGATTACACATTGAATGCGCTACTATAATTTCGAGTGGATTGTGTCATGCGGGGTGAAATCCTTCTATCAACCAAAAGCAAGTGTCCGATATAATATTAATGCACTTTGGTGAAACTAAGCGTTCTGCACACAATCACGCACAAATTACTTAATATATATTTATACTCACATTGCTCGATCGTTAAATTATATATAAGACGGTTAAATAAAAAATATTATACGATAATTTAGAATGAATCACATAAATCACACACATACAATTAAGAAAACAAACAAAAAATGAGAAATATGTCTACTTTGAAAATAATACAAATAATAAATAATTTATAAATTATATTGGCCTCTTGTTACACATATTCTTTTCTCTTTGTTTTTCTTCTCATATGTTTTTTAAACATATTTATATCGCATCACTGAAAAAGAAAGTTGCGATATAATTCCTCAATTATAAAATAAATTACAAATTATATTATATTACAAAATTATATAACCCTGCCAACAAGTACACCTTGACGTTGGTGGAACGGTTTAGTACCTAAAGGAATTATCGTGAATGGGAAGTCAAGTACTCAAGACATACACTGCATTGTCTGCATCTATTACATATGTTTCTCATTATATTAAGTATCGCATAGAATCCATATACTCATACTTTTCCATAATTTGGGAGATTATCATATTACTTAAATATGTAAATTTGATGAGTGCAAAAAAAATTAATGGATAATCCGTTATTATGCTTAAAAGATAGGAAACCGTAAACAAGCGTTTGGAAACATAATGACATGCATGATCGTGCAGAAAATTCCACGTCTTTCAAATCCTCTAAAGAGAGCTGGCAAAATTCAAGATAGAGAAAGAAGGAAGAAGAAAAGAGCGAAAAAAGATGGAGCGAGAGATTCTCGTAAATCTTAAATGGAATCTTGATTCGATGAGCTTTCGCTTACAAGTTTGCATCTACAGGCATGACAAAAAAGAAAAACCCGAAGCAACTTTTTGCGCCTAGCGTGGAGAAGACGATTCGAAACGAATATTCTTCCAACGAAGCACAAGAGACATGTTCTAAGAGTGTCGCGTGTGATCGATCAGTTGCTCGGCGAAACGCGACAAACGTTTACGTGTAAGTACGCAGAAAGTAAATTTCGAAGCACCACCCGTTACCGTGCATGATAAGCCATGCGATCGATTGTAAAACGGGGAAAGCAGCTTTAAGCACGAGAGAGATGACTCTTTAAAAAGAATAATTATTGTTATAATTATTATTATTAAAAAACAGCAGTAATTGAATCTCATTATATTAAAATGCAAAGATAGAATTATATTTCTTACACACACACACACACACACACACATAAGAGTAAGATTCTTCTCACTCGCAATCAATGTCTTAAGAGTATAATATTTCAAATAGGTCAAAATGTGATTAATAAGAATTTTTAATGATATAAATTTTTTCGTCTGTTTTTCAACGTACTTCAGTCAGTAAAAGGAGATAGTTGGTTTTGAAAAGATCATTAATGTGAATCTTTCTCATGACTGACTGCACCTTGAATAAGAGACTAGATTTATAAAAATGAAGATGGTAAGGAAAGAGAGAGAGAGAGAGAGAGAGAGAGAAATCTGATTGTAAAGACACTGTCAGTGTAAAAATCGAGGATTTTTATCGGAATTACGACGTTATTTTTATCCAATATCTCGTGTGCTTTGATCGAGTATCTTTTGTTCGACATGACGTTCGCTTTTGTAATGTTCAACAGCTCGTACACTTGTCGCACACGTGTCTCCACTATACTTAATATAATGAGGTGAAAGACGCACAAAAATGCGTAGGTCTTAATGTCAACCTGAAATAGCCAACCACAGAAAGAATGCTTTTGTCGTGGTTTTTTTGTCGCGGCGAATAAGATCGAACACTTTTCATACACGCGCGTTTTTATTATTTTATTAGAATTCTCAAAGCTTGACATATATATATATATATATATAATTGACCTTAATCAAACATACCGTGCAATTTCGACGATGAATGCCTGTCTTTATTGATTATCGTTTAAACCATAAATTAATTTTGTTCGCATTTAGAAATAATTCAGTCATAATTTACGATTCGTTCATAATTCAAACGAAATTGAAAGGCTAATAAATAGCCGCGTTACGGTTAATTCGGCGCTGCCAGATAGCGCAATTTAACATCTAAGATTAAAAAGATTAATGCGATCAATAATGTCAATTATGAGCAAAATTTCACGCGATTGTCATTAAAGTCTAACAATGAGGAAAGAACAGAATATCGAATATATATGTGACATTTTGAAGCATTCAAATATTCTCTTCACGACATCGTTGCATTAGTATCTCAGAAGTAAAAATCGGGAATGTTAGATCGATCCTTTTTATTATATAACGTTACAACGATCTTTCTTCCACTGACCTAAATAACTGCCACTGTTTCATCTCGGCGTGCATTTTCCGTTTAACCGTTAATATCATCGATCGGCCGAGTCGGGATAGCGATAGTTGCGACGGGCATCGGCACGCCTCGCAAAGCAACATCCTACGCGGATGCATCGTGTTTATTATTAATTCATCGAAGCGTCGATGCTTCACTCGCGATCGCGCATCAAACGATAAATTATTATTTCCTCGAGGTGCGACGTTGTGCGGCCGGTGTGTCTTTGCGATACCGTGCACATAAGGTAACGAGTTTTGATCGATAGCCCGATGTCAATGACACCTCACTCTATGTTATTTTATAAAAGCGTCAATTATTAGACGGTAGCTTTGTGTCAACGGCGATCTTATTCTATTTTAATCAGTCTTTTGCGTATACTTGGACATGTAATATCTAGTACCTGCGATCTATTTGTACTGCGTTTATTCATAAGCATTTATAAATACACGAATTTGCCGCATAAAATAGTTTTCTTCAAACTTAAAATATTGTCACATATATATATATATATATATATTTTTTTTTAAACTTTATATTCATATAGCCTTCGCGGTTTGAAAAAGAATGCGAGCAAGAGCACAATAAATAGCAACACGCAATAACATATTTATGTAACTTTAAATAACAAGAATATTAAGTTGTTATTTTCTTTCTATAGCTAGAACAATTTTATTATATAGTGTGGAAAAAACTTGACTTATCGCCGAAAGATTTATTAGAATTATATATCTTTTTACTCTTATTAATGATCGGAAAGTCATCCTATTATCTGTCAAACACGCATCGCTTCGACACCTCAATGATATCGCAGACGTGACATATAAAATAATAAAGCGATCGATTGACCGATGTCGACGCTATACGTCAAATATATATGGCCGGTACATCATCGGTGCGGTTCATGGCTACGAAATAGCCGCAAAATTCTTCGCGTGCAACCAACGCGGTACACGCAATCGTCCGTTCACCGCGGGAATATTTCACTGACAGTAGCCTAACAAAACGCCAACGCGACCGCCGCACCTAATATTTATATACTTTGACGCTGCGTGTGCACGCGTAAAAGAGCCAGAATGACATTGCTAGATAACGAAGCCTGTTACACTTTGATATGAACAAAGTAATCAACAATTTTTCGAAATTAATGTCGTTTTAATTACGATTGATTGTAATTTTTTTTTTTTTGTATAAATAGAGACGGTAGTGTTCATTGATTACGTCGTTCTATATCAATAATTACAGTTGATAATGTATTAGTTCTTGTCTCCACGAATATCGTGATTAAATAATCTCGGGGGCATTTAAATATACCAATCATTATCAATAATTCTTATGATTGGATTAACACAAAGGCTGCGGAGAATAAGCGTTATCTGTGTTGCATTAACAACAACGTACGATGCGCCGTAATTAAGGTCATCGTTTTAATATTCGCGTGTTTTAATTATCCTCCGTAATGAGAAGTTTGCATCGTCAATGACTATTGCCGGGACTGGCTTCACCTACGCTTGCAAACTCAATTATTAACGTATCCTTTCCCTTGGCTTATTAGGAGTTAATCATGGTAGCTACCGTTTTCCGAGGGATTTGTTCGCGATGGAGTTTGTGTTTGTAACACCTGCGGTATGTATTGCTGCATCTGCGGCGCGACAAACGATGCTGCGTACACGCATGGTTACGCGCAGTTTATCGACTGGCTGAAAAAGTTATGATTTTAAATAAAGAGACGCACGTGAAACAAAAAAACAGAGGGAGAGAGTGAGAGGGGAAGAAGGAGGGGAGGAGGCTCGCACAGAGAATCGCGATGCATTTGCAATTTTGCGGTTGGTTGTGCGTACGTATTGCGTTGGCGGTCAACGTGGACGGCAGAATGTAAAATGCGGAAGAATCGCTCGTTGGGAAAGGGAGATCGAACAGAAACGAGGTCGGGGAAAAAATTGAACCCGCGGGATTTCATTGGCGCGCGCTATCTACTGCCCACGGTCAGTTTCTGGCGAGTTATCCCCAGCGTGGATACGAATGGAAATCAAGAATTCGCGAACGCGGTGGGATCGCAACAGCAATAGCAACGGCAAGAGCACGGGCTGTTACTGCGACAATGAAATATTTATAAGAGCGCGCTCGGATGCTAATGATAAAAACTGATCTGTGTAACCCATAGGACTCACATAGGTGATCGAGTGCCCGAAAATGACTGGCATTACGCTCTACCAACGGCCACGGTTGGATGGTATCAATTTCAAAAGCACTTCGCGATACAACGATACGTAAACGCGTGGAAGCTGCGAGCACTCAAAATATAACGAGAGGGAAGAGAGCGCGTTCTGGCGAAATAATGAACACGATAATGATTGTATGAACGTTGACTTGATACTCGCACTTGCTTACACTTAATTTCGATGAAAAAATAATGTAGCGTGCATCTATCATTATCATATGATCGGTCGTTTTCAAACTTCGTGAGTTTTCGAGATAAGAATCTTTCTTGTAAAACATTTACGAGGTCTTGGCACATAAAATCATATTTCACGTCTCTTCAAGAGATCGCAAACGTTTGCTGTACCTCTCGGTTTATTCTCCCTAATTGCCTGCATATAAAATGTGATATGCAAGAGCATTGTTGTCATAGCTTTCGCTGTTGCACGAAGGAACTCACGATATAAGCAATATTTATGGAAACTCGACAATTTTTCTACTTTTTAATCCGTCATATTAAATTTGTAATTTTAAACTAGATTCTCGACATTGTATTTAATTTTTACTTTGATTTAAAATACAATCAATTATCATGTTTGATAAAAATTGTTATTTTGGATGTCAAATGTTCAATATCATATTTGATTTCGTCAATTTAACAAATATTTAGTTTACCAGAAACAAATTGTCAAAGTAAAAAAATACAATTTTTATACAATACATTCATGTATGTAGAGACTGCGAGGATTAGTTCCACGACAAAATGAGAAAATATTCCCGATGCACGTAGCCGGTCAAGAATTGATTCTCGGATAAAAAAGTGGAAATAGAACGAGTCGAGTCAAGCTGCCAATATCTTTCTGCAGATTTGTGAGTGCCGAGGGCCTCTTCTACTTTGCCTCTTTGCCGAGATATCACGGCAACTTTTCACCAACTATACCTGCCGGCAATAAATAACGCGAGCGCGCATTATTCGTCGACTTTCTCGGTCATCTAGATCAAGCCTAACGTGCACAAGATCCTGTAAAAACTTACGTAAAATTTAGTATCAATCTTCTATGATTTATCAAGGAAATATAACCAAGTATTTTTTTCCAAGTAGGATAAAGGATAATGCATTTACGCGTCTCTTAAGAGTCCTAAGATTATTTTAAAGAAATAATTATTTTAAAATCACATCATAAATTTCAATTCTCAAATATTTAATTCTATTTGATATAAATTATATGAGTGATTTTATAACGTAACGAGAATAATAAATATAAAAAAGAATATTTAATGTAAAAAGAGAATGATATGTGCACACAATACATTATTTTTAATATAGTATACTAATTTTGAATATAAATAAATTTTGACAAAAAAAAAGAAATTTTTATCTTGCATTAAAGTCTAAACAGATCAATTATCTTCCATTGCGGCAAGGTTGCTTCAATAAACAATGGTGAAAATAGCGAACCTCGACCACGAATTCGGCTGGTCCTTACGAGCTAATCTAAAATCGATGTTGGCCAAAGCCGTTAATTCCGAAGACCATAAACGGCCCAAGGGCCACGAAATGCCTCGGTGACCCTAGTCACATAACCCGGCATTTATTACGAAAGATTTTGGAAATCCATCGAGCGCTAAGGGGCATCGTATCCACGACGTAGGCTAACACAGTGGTCACCCCGAACCGTACGAGAGGCATCCATTAACTAAGCCCGTAATCCTTTCAGTTAAGTTAGCACATGGTGCGACGGACCATCGTCTATCGTTCTCTCACAAAGACCTTCCTGTCCTGCAACCGATCTCTCTCTGTCTCTTTCGATGTCTTTGTAGATACGGACTTATTGCTAGCAACTTTCTTGTAACTCTATTTTTTTTTAAAGTTTGGAAGAAATTATTTTATACTCTATTTATTTAAATCAGTCTCTTTTTCATTATATCGTAAAATAAATCGTAAAAAATAACGTCTTTACACTATGATTAGGATAATAAACTTTGCAGAAATTCAATCTTTACAAGCACTTATAATCAGCTGTTTCACGTCATTCCTTGTATGTCCGACAAGAACGAGAATCCCGGATAAAGGAGAAAATTGTTTAACAGCAGGTTCTCGATCCCGCTATAAATTAGCAGGATAAATTAGATATCTGTTTGACAATGTAAACTTTAAAAATATTATAAACGATATTGTATCGTTTTCTTTTAAGCCAAAAGTATATTTATCATCGATCTAATTATGAATAGTTCTTAGCACAAATTTTCGCGTCATGTATCTTAATATAACTAATATTTCACCGGTATACTAGCAACGTGATGCCGGAACAAGGCTTAACGACTGCCTGTACTCTTAATGATGAAGTGCAGTGTCACATTCTCGTAGTAAGTAAGCCCACGATAGGTAAGATGATCCGCTTTACTGTCAGATGAGAAATTATTTGCGAGAATATTCCTCATATATATGTATATATATATGTATAATCAATTTAAAACAGAGAATTGGGAAATAAATTTCGGAAAATATTTCGATAGTTTGCATGTTAATCTCATTAACAATTCAGGAATGCGTTCGCCACTTTACGTTACGAACGGCATTAAAAGCTTTGACACCGCTTGCCATACTCATCGTTTGAATTAATTATCATGCAATTTATTAAGAGGATTTACGAAATATGTTGAGGTCACCCGACGTCCTGATTAATTTTGCACTATTAATTAAAAAATAATTGCCATGAATTACGTAGAGCCTCATTATTACGCCACTTTAGATCAATAAAGGACTACCGCGAGCGCCCCTCATGTCAACACAATGCAACGCAAGAATTTGCATAACATTTTCGAAATTAATCGACTTTCCTGCTAATTTCAATATCAGATCATAAACCAATATCGCCCCTTTGTTACTGACGGTATTATCTAATATCGATAATGATCATCTCATCATTTACGAGCAATTTGTCACATCAAATTTTATCATCGTCTTGCCATTATTTGCCGCACATACATATGTTACTCTAGCTGCTAACTGCAAACTCTGGTACGGTTGTTAAATCATTATAATGCCCAATATTCGATAATGAAAGTCGATGAAAATAGCTACGGCAAAATGAAATTATCAATTTTATGAAATCATTGTGCTATTTATATCCGTTTCGTCTGATTTAACTGCATCGTCATCTTTTTTGCATATGCGTATCTTATCGATTTAAATCTATTTTATTCGACCAGACGAAAATATGTTTATAAGTTGTCGATTTTAGCATTCTCATGTTTAATGACGAAATCCAATTGCGTCGTAAAGCATTTAACTGCCAACTTGTACGATCCCTATGATATTACGTACAATTTTCTTCGCATTATACCTAATTGACCGGCTGATGTCAGTGCGTCCCGTCTCTTTTGTCGTGTATCGATCTCGGAATTATAGGGCGATTATATGGCATGCACCCATACTGCTAGCACGATTTAATACCGCGCTTCGTTTGTTGGTTTTGACGGCGGAGCCAAATTGCCGACTACGAATCAACAAACATCGTCTCAACTCGATAAATAATGCATGATAGTCGCGCTCGCTTGACAATTGAATATTTCTTTTATCGGACTAGAAATAATCGCCATGCGAGTCTAAAACTTTCGCAAGAAAATCGTTTTATAAGTAATAATTTAAAAAGAGGATATACGATATAAAAATAAGGTACACTGTAGCGAGAATATATTTAGAATTTATAGACAAAAATTTACCTATTTTATACTTGTCAATTACGAATTCTAAGAGACGTTTTAAATAATTCAATTGACTGATGAGTAAAAGTCGATGACATATCCGCGCTTTATATTACACATATACACAATCTATATCAGCGTTTATCAGTGTTGGAAGTGGCGTGCCTGTGAACGATTTATCATTAATTTCTGAGACAAGAGAGAAAAAGCAAAAAGAACAAATATCTTTCACATACATATTTTATATAAACTTAATTAATGAAGTACGCGTCTACGATACTATATTAAATAATAATTTTAATATAAAAGATTGATGACAAGAAAAATATAAAAAGCTTATCAATAATAATATAGTTCTTCGTGACTTTGCCTTTGTACAATTTCAGAAATCTGACTATAAATGAAAGGAACTAAAAATAACTTACGTTAGATCGTATAAAAGCCTAGTCCCCCATCGTAATAATAATGCGATTCGGCATGCTATCGCGACGCATTATTGATCGAGGAATATATCGAAGAAAATCGTGAGTCGCTGTTTTCACTTCTTTTAGTGAGGTACATAATTAAAAGTTACGGTCTACACATGTTGCGCGTTAAGATCTTAAGAGAGGTGTGACAAAGTAACTTTATTTTACGCTTATTCATTCATTCTTGATTACATTGCGCGCATTTGCATGCGCGCGATATCTACTAGTAAAAAGCTAATTAATCGCATAAGAATACTCGCGTGAAGCTTGTCTGAACGTAAAGTCGCGGTTGGACGCGCAAGTCGCTGAAAGTCAACAAAAATAAAGCTTATGGTAAACAAGATCACAAAACAAAGCGTTGCAATTGCAGTCCCATGCCTGTATATATCTACATCTATTTTAATCGGCGTATGCCGCAACGCAAAACGAACGCAGGCCACGTTTGCAAGGGATATTGCAAGGCTTGTTTCGGTATCTCGCATGGATACGAATGTTAGTGGATCGGCAATCGGTAGATGAAACTGCAGAGTGCGCAATTCGCTATACTCTTGTCGATATATTCTTCTTCATAACAACCGGGAATCAAACGGATAACATGCTCGATATCGGTACAAATGGCCTTTCTAAAAAAAAGAAGAATAAATGGAATGCAAAATCAAGGAGCACAAATTGCACTTTATCTACAAACATATATACACACACATATATATAATGCATATATATATATATATATATATATATATATATATATATATACGCATATATATGTTTTTTAAAAACATATTACAAATATATCCACGTCTGTCTTATTGAAAATTGTTACCAATTTGTACCTAAACAGATTGACGGATAACCTGAATTCTAGAATTAAAATGCTTTGCATTTAAAAACTAAATATAGAATAAGTAAATATGGAAAAGTAACAAAATTACATTTAAAAAATTGAATTTGACAATGTCATAAAATTTGAACAAGAAGAAAATGGCTATTTTAATATACTCTCTTCTTATACATATATAATTTATAATTATATATCATATTTCTCTCTCTCTCTCTCTCTCTCTCTCGTAGCAACATAAATAAAATCTATTTACGCTTTATAAGTTACTGACGCTTGTTGTTGTCAATTGTGACAACATTGAATTCGTCCTTGATAGACAATTATCGTCACCATCGTGTATCGATCGACAATCGCAACAAACGAACTCTGGCATTAGCGAACCATTCAACACCACGCACATTTGAGGTCAACCGATTACGAAATTTTTTTTTAGAACGCAATTGAAATAAAATAAAACAATTATAAGTGAAAACTTTTTATACAATACAATACAAATATATTTTGCAATCGTAAAATAATAGATGTTTTGCAAAAAAATATAACATGCAGATATAAACCGATATTAATTAGACTGAATTGGTATCCTGGTAATGCTTAATATTAAATAATATTACAGTACTAAAACATATACACACATTGTGCATATTTTCAATATTTTTTAAATAAATGTTGGTGAATAAAATAACATTTATTATATTACAATGTTTTTTTAAATATATTTATGATAAATATTAATATAAACCACACAATTCATTTGATCATAATAATTAAATAAAGCAAATAATAGAATATATAAAATATATAAAAATCAATATCAAATTTTCACAAAATTACTTGCATAAATTCCTGCATTTTATTTTAATAAACAGAAAAAAAAACCAATAATAATTTACATACATGTATTTTCTTAATCAATGTATAATTAAATTCCTTTTCAGTTAGATAAAAAATCCCTCACAAAAAAAAGTAATAAAAAAGCAATTTATTTTGCAAAAATATCTTTACAATGTTTCGAAAATAATACGATAATATTGAATAATGGCAAAACAAAAAGATTATAATTCCATGAAATATGGAATAAGCACGATACACGGATTATCATTTATCATTATCTGGAATCGTCATGACAGAATAAGAATCGTAATCGATATAAAATTGAAAAAAAAAAAACCTATAAATATTTTTTCGTATCAAAACACTCTCTCAACGAGTTAGTGGCTGCTGTGCGTGCATAGTCAGCCACGCGGCCGAATCACTTATGCGGCTGTTATCTTTATCTGCTCCGACATAACCAGCAGCAGGCCAGGCTCGGGGCCGGAGCTTACCCTAGCGCTTACTACTCGGAGTAGTCACTGGATGTAAGCGTCCAGCCCGTTCGCTTTAGCATGATACCGCACATAGGCTGGACTGCTTCGTTGCTCTCCTTCTTTCTTGTTGATCTTCCCGTTTCTCGATTCACCTGCTCTCACGCCACAAGCCGTCCCGTCCCTACTACGCTCCACAGTGCTCTACCCCCTCCCCTCCCGCCCGTATTCCTTCCCCCTCTACCGAAATCGATGCTACTCGCGGATCGCGAGTTCAGTCTGCGACTGGCAACCGCGCGTATAACATCGTTTCTTCCTTTTCCTTTCCTCTCGCTCTTTTACCCCTCGCATTTGCTCCTCGCGTATCTATATCACGCGAGTTTGGAAAAACATTGAGAGAGAAAAAGCGAGAAACTCAATCGATGAAGCGCGTCTTGTGTACCAAATAGGACTTTCGAGAAGAGAGAAAGAGAGAGAGAGAGAGAGAGAGAGAAAAGGTGGAAGATAAGGTGGATATAAGATGAGAGCCGATGTCGTGTCGACGATGAATTTCTGCAATCAGATGTTTCACTGTTGCATCTTTCCGGAGCAATCTTGAGGAGGTTGGATGTTGGATGAACGCGCTGTCGCAAGGAATAACAACGCGCTCCGTTTCTACGCCGGCAGAACTGCTGATTCGGTGAGTAAAAATTGATAATGTCTCTTGAAATTTCAATTCATTTTTGATATACGGTATCAAAGGAATATTGTAAATTACGCTTTCGCGACTCGGCACGCAAAAAATAAATAAATTGTTGTGAAGAACAACTGATATCGCTACGAGTGTCTTATAACATATACAAACGCTTATCAATTCCAACAATATTTTATATATTGTATATATATTTTTTATATCTTGTTTATATTTTTGTCATGTAAACGTTAAACTATCGGTAAACATTGTTTACGATACTCGCGCAGATTTATACGCTCTTTGATTCTTACATTGTCACGTCCAGATAGGATCATATTTCTTTTGTTTAAATAAAATAAGCTCCGTTATAATTTTAAATAAATTTTGTAGAAATACAAAATATATACATTAGCTCATACAAATACAGAGAACGATTAAAAAATAACCATATATTACCAAAGAAAGAAAAAAGATTGCCACATCGTTTATATGAAGCAATATCCGTCGCAAGTAGTCGAATGTGCGATTGGTCAGCCCTTGGTCGGCTTTACCGTGGACATCTCAGTGACAGTTTCCATTAGGGCGAACCGATAATACCCCCGACAAGTCTTGCCCATGGTGGTTTCTCTCGCGCGTTCTACCGCAAGAAATTTCATTCCTCTGTCACCCCCGTATATACACCCCGACATCCTCAAATTCTCTCTCTCTCTCTCTCTCTCTTTCTTTCTCCCTCCCCCTCACTCTTTATCTCTCTCTTCCTTTTTTTCTTTTCACTCTCTCTTCTTAATCGCGATCTCCGCACGACGACGCGTTCTTCGCGAATACGGTCGTACATGCACGGACATACGCGACCCGCCGGAACTTTGTTAATTAATTGCTTCGGAAATATAATCCACGTCGAGTGTAACTAATCAGCGAGAAACTCAGTCGGACGTTGACGGGCATGTTTGCTGCACCTATCACGTAGCGGGATGGAAATGTAATTTGCCAGGATAGAGTTAGCCCCGTTGAATGCCGCGGCCAACCTTCAGCCACCCGTCCCTTTCCCCCCCTCCCCTCCTCCCGCCATTCTCTTCCACCCTCCCCTCACCCTTCGATGCCAGTCCCGCTTCGAGCTCGAAGCCCTCCCTCCCCCTCTCCCCCCTCGTGCCGCTCATTGATCGCTATTCTGGATTTCGCATGTAAGGATCCAACAGAGCAATCTGTTGTGGAAATACGGTTCTGCACGCGTTCGCCTATCAGTCTCTATTTCGACGAGGGTTGCGCGTATCAGTTAGCAAAGTTACATGTATACGTTGTGTTTCGTGCTTCGTGTCGACCTGACAATGTGCGTTTCAAAAATCACGTTTTCTTCCCGAGATATTAAGCGAGTTATGTAGACGAGTTGTTTTAAGCCTAGTGAGTCGTCTTTCACATCAACACATTCTTTAATCTGGAATCGATTTTTTTTTTTTTTTAATCGAGAAATATCATTATTTATTATTGGTAAGGACTATTGAACTTCAACGATTTTAATGTATTAAAATATTTTCTTTCAAATAAAATTCTAAAATTAAAAATCCGTGTAAATAAATTTTGTCTGAAGTTTAATATACAAATTTACTTTTCAATGTGATTTTCTTTTTGATGTTTGTAATTTTATGTGAAGTTTACTTCTTGGAAAGTATTTATTTTCGACTCATAACTATTTACTTTTGATTTTTTTTTTAATTGGCTTTAAATTAATTACCATAAAAACTATAAATAAATGATAGGAAAAAATGTGAGGAGAGAGTTTTAAGATTCTAACTTATTATTCCACACACATATCTAAAATGTATAATAGCCTAGGATATAAAGTGATGTGCTAATTAATAAAAACATAATTCAGATTCAACATATATTTGATCTAACAATGATTTATATGTATTATATTATAAATCTCAAAATACTAAATTAAAGTTTATTTATAACATGGAGAATTTAATGATATGTCATGCAAAGAGATAATTAAAATTGCCAACTGTTGCGGATCTGTTACAATTCACATAAATGCAACGGATATACGTGCTAATATTCATTTAAAATTCAACAGCACGCGTATTAATTACGCACATAATTAGCTCTCTTATGAAGATTCTTTCGCTTCCAGCGGGATCATTTCCGCGTATCAATCAATATTAATTCAGACCGAGCTTCATCAACTTCGGTAATGAAATCGACCTTGTTAATGTCGCGAAATATAAAATTCAAAAAAGTTTTTCATCACGACAAAACAAACCCTGAGATATCGCGATTCATAATAACAAGGGAAAAATATCCAGACTAAATCCCGAATAAATGTAAGCAAAAAATAACTAGCATTGAGCGATGAGAAGTAATCGGACGTGCGTATAGAATAACGTAAAGGGGGTGGAGAGGCGAGGGGGGAGGAATGCGGAGTTTCGAGGATTACATGGAAACGGTTTCAGTGTCGGATATGTCGACGAATTCGCCGGCTGGTTAAGCCAGCAGTTACGATTAAAAGCCGCGGACTTGCATCGTATCGTCCATTCGCGTATGTATATACAGATATATAGCGAGTTTTCTCGGACTATAAATTATTTGACACCAAAATACGCGAGGAAAATACAAACGAAGATTGCGGGGCTATAAATTTACTCGATAATATAATGACACGTAAAAATATTATTACGCGCGCACATATGTATTGTCCTTTAGTCTCGACGGGTATCTAGGGACGAGTGAAACGAAGGGGCGATCAAGATGTCGCGTTTACGACGCGAAGAATAAAAGGCACTTCCGAAACAGGTGGACTTGAACACGATATTAAATTGCGACATTTGTATACCCGTGACTGTACATATGTCTGGCCTCAGTATGCGGTATGCGCTATGGCTGTGCGGTACGGTAATACAAATAGGGGTTGCTCTCGGGCGCGACGCCTGTAGCTTCACGCATCGCTTACTCATTGCTGAACATCCCCCAGTCTGTAGTTGGTGCCGCTCTTGGGACACGCGAAATTTACTTTAGCCGCGAGCGAAACTTGAAAGCGGGGACACCGTCTACCGCGGCAAATAGCCTTTCAATCCGTGTCATGGAGTCAGCAACGTATCCTGAGTATCAATGTATGTCGCGCGTATGTAAACGGCGGCGCGCACACATCGATGGCGTTTAATGCCAATGTCACGCCACAGAATGCACAAAGTTTTAAGCTTGTTTCGAATTGCAATTTATTGTCGTGTATAGCCGCGAATTGCGGCTGATGTGGTCTATTTAGCGAGTCAAGAAGCGGGTTCTTATTGAAGGTCGCGTGTGGCGATATTGAAGCAAGCTATATTTTAAAATCTTTTACTTGCATAAAATAAAACGTTGTGCGATTGAATAATCGATTTTATTATTGTTATTAATTATATTATTTATTTTGTACATCTGATATTTTTTTTTTTGTTTTAATGTATATAGATATAGATGCATCGCATTTGGGACTGATTGCATAGTTTAATATCGAGTTTTAAACTAAATTTATTTTAACACGTAACTGTCAGAGTTGCGTTATACGAGGATACAACGATAACATAATGCCCCGTACAGCGGAATTGCTTTAAAAAAACTAGGTCATGTGTTGCTACACGTTTATTCATATTTTCCTGCATAAATACATCTCGCATATGAGAAAACGTGCAAAATTGTTTTTTCTCTTTTTTTTTTTTTTTTTGTTATACGGCAAACATTTCCTCTTTTTTTGTGAATAGATATTATTTTGTGGAAAAAAAAGGCAATTCGGCAATTATACGGCATGATGTGCGTTTTATCGCACATATTGCTCGTTTTATTGATGTAATCGCACTCGGCCAATTATCCGGATATTGTTTGCTATAGACATTAATTGAAAAATTGAAAGGTATATACAATGATAGAAATGCAATAATTATCTCATTATGCACACTTTTATCCATGATATATTTTTTTTTAATTAATTTGCAATTTGTGAAAATTTTTGCGAATGAGCATGTTTGCAAGCTAAACAAGATTAATACTTGTTGTATTTTCCTTGAGCATTATTGACGGATTGAAAAAGCAAAGTTATCTAGTATAGAATTTCAGGCATTCAAACGATGATTGATTACGATGCCATAGTTTTTTTTTTTTAATCTCGCTGTTATTTAATTATTTTCTCGAAGTGTTATACTCACACGTGAAGTAAATTTGTGCACGTGCCAATTGGGTTTTGCAGAAATAACGACGCACGCCATCTGTTGCGTCCATCGATTTGCAATGCTTGACGATCATTACTGACGAGGCATGTGGAATTGATTGTAGTCGTAAATAAAATTCAATATATCGTCAAGACACGGCGACGACGTTTGTTAATCGCCTACAATCGATGTAGCAAAATCAATTTTGTCGAATTCCATTCGCCGTCATTTCATTCCGCATATAATTCCCGACGCCTTTATTTTAGCCAAAACAACAATCAACAAGAAACGTCCGCAATAGCTCACGATTAAAACGTGTAAATAACTGCGTAAATAAATACTGACCAGCTCGTGACTCGTATGCTCTGCCAGTCTGACAAACACGGTCCCTAACTACTGCGATAACTAGCGTAGTTCATTTCGTTTGAGCGTAAATATCCAAGTATTGTGCTTACTAACATAAACATTGCGGAACATTGCGTTCGATCCCTAATTATTAATAGTGCCTTTTAACATCGACCATGCGTTAGGATTATTATTTTCATTGTACAAAAGTTCTACAACACCTATTATAAACCGATTATGCTATTAATCGTTGAATTAATGCCTTAAACCAAGTTAAACATTTTAATTATGGTAATAAGTGTAACGGGAATGGGAAAAAAGAATAGAGAGAAAAAGAATAGTAATCTAAATGTTTTCATTATTAAAAAGAAAGGTTGTTATATTTAATCATAATTGAATAGAATCGTTAAATTGCAATACAGAAATTTTAATTTTTTTGTTGCTTAAAAAAATATAATTGTTTAAGCTATTAACCACATAAAATTGCGGTCCTATCTAAGAGCATGAGAAAGCTAAATATAATACCCATTACACGTAATGCGACTTAGGGATTATTCGTATATGAAGTCAGATGATTAAGTTTTAAGTAGCTTGACATGCCCAATGCGGATGATGAATAGGAAATGTTTTGTTCCCGTAGTTGATGACGATGTCGATTCTCGATTTCCGTCCATATTACTTCCTTATCCATCGATCAATGGCTTGACGATGATTAGTTCGACTCTCAAGTCATTAGTGCGCTTCGAGGCAACAAGCAGTCGTGCTTTTCCATTATTCGCAACACGTACGTAAGCTCCCTTGGTTTTCATGGTTTTCATTTTCCGACCTATTCATTGCTATTTTCTTAGTTCTCATCTGAAGTTTAGTGCAAGAAGATTAGATCGCTGAAAATTAACAAACTCCCATCATTGCTTATTATCTCACCAATAAATTCATTATATATACCAGTATCTTTTAAATACTGTTATATTATGCGTTATATTTGCGTGTCCAATTTGTATATTTAATAATTTAGCCAGTTTTACAATTAAATGGTTTTTAAAATTTAAAACGCAACATTGTGATCTTCTTTTTCATCTTCATTTATTTATATTGTAAATTAATTAAAATTGAATAGTTTAATTAGTAAAACTCAATATTATAGATAATTAGTAAAATATAATATAATAATTAATAAAGTTAATTTTATTTCTTATTTCAACTTTCTAATTTTTCTACGTGAAGACATTAAATTTAATTTTTAATAATTAATAAGTCACAATTATTAAAAATGTCTCACAAATGTAATAATAACACAAGAATAATTTATTAAACGAGTCAGCGTACGGTGCATGCAAAGGCGAGTTTGACCAGCAAGATTATAGCTAGATAGATGGATCTAACTTGCTCTGCGCCCGACAGATAAAGCCTTTGTTCAAGAGGTCAGACTTTGGAAAACTGTCTTATCGATGTACGTGTACTGTAATAAGGGTTCAAGATCCGTTAGAAGCCCGCGCCGAGGTTGTTAAACTTCCAAGCTTGCGAACTAAAAGCGCCCGTCTGTCTTAAAGCTGTTCCACGATACTAGACTATCATTCGACTCTCTTGTAGATCAGCGGGATGTTCCAGTAAAATGACCTGCGGAATTAGAATCCGTCTCTTATCTACGTAATCATTATCTATGTAATGCACGCACATTGCATTTGATGTTAACTGGTCGCGTTAACATGATTGCCTTTATACAAGAATTATAACGAGCGCTTGTTATACGGATCGCGGATCGTCTCGATAAACGTGACTTAAAGCGAGACAATAATCAGTGACATAATGCAAAACGTATAATAATCGTGACAATTTGAACGGACAACTGCCGAGCATCGATATACTTATAACAAGACGAGCTTCCGTTGCATGGAAGGAATCACCTCGTGCTCCACTTTCCGCTTAAGTTGCAAGCTCTGTGTAGGATGAATCGAGTAATAGCGGCTTAAGGCAGGCTTCGGAGAATGTCGAACTTCCGTACTTGGGGCCGGTGATCGTCTGCCTCGTTAAAGTCGTACGACGTTATCCCCGATATCCACTTATGTCGGAAATCGTAATGGCACCTCGCAACCGCAAAACAGTCCGCGAACTCGCACGTCGACGCGCAAAACTCGCCAGAGAGAGAGAAAGAGAGAGAGAGAGAGAGAGAGAGAGAGAGAGAGAATCAAGCCTCTGCTAAATTCAATATAAATGTTTTATATAGCTGTCATGCAGAGTTGCTTGTGTAAGCAGAAAAATATCGCTCGCGATTATTTTCAACGGGCAAAATTTCATCAAGTGGGTATTCACTATCTATGTTTATATAAGTTATTTATTTTAAAAAACGATATAGAAAGAGGGAGAGAGGAAGTTGAATTTTTCAAACTCTTGTTAAAATCCACATATCCATTTAAATCAACAACGATATTCGAAAATTATAACATTTTAAAGTTCTACACTTATATATACAATCTCACTTCCAATATGATCTATTATTTTAGCGCATTCGTGAAAAATATATCGCACTTAATGAAAAATACTCTTACAATACATTTATATTGTTTTAAATGAGCTTTCGCCGGTTCTATCTCGGCGTAAATCTTCTCGAGTGGTCAAATACTATTCGGTCATCGATAATACGCGTTCCTTAATAACGGCTTAAAACCGACTTCGAAGCTCACTCAAGAGTACTAAAGTTCTCTCCTTGTCGACTCACCTCGATCGTTAGACTGCTCACGATATTATCCGAGTGTCTATTATACGTTAAGATTCTTACACCCCACGTAACAATTAAACGAGCAATCACTAGATGATTTCCTGATTTCCAAACGCCGTCAGAGCTTAAATCTTTATCTTATGTATAAGTTTAAATCTCTCTCTATTTTAATATTTTAATATTAATTATTTATTTATTTATTTATAAGATTTATTTATTTATAAGATTATTTATTTATAAGATTCTCAATGATGGCTTTGATGCAATATTGAAGATATATTTTTATAATAACTTTAATCTTTTTAAATTAATTATAAAATATTTAAATAATATTTTGCTGACAAAATTCTATTGATTTTAAATTTAAAGAAATTTTTATTAATTCTTTTATATATTATTAATTTTATTTAAAATATTTTACTTAATATTTACTGATTGTTAATATATATATGAATTACTACTATTGTAATGAAAAACATAAATAGAAAAACTCTCTCTTAGATATATTCAGGATAGAATATTTATAATGTCAAATACTTTGCAAGCATTTCACTCATCAACTGTGTTTGAACAATGTCTGCTTTCAATTAGATGTAGAATAGCCTAGTTAAATTGCTTTCTAACACGTAGATACAACCGTGCATTTACTTTCAAGCAAGATGTTAAAGTGGCATAAAGAATCATTTCCTTCTATTGCTTGCGTACATTGACACTTGTGAATGCACTTGTTAATCTGATCTCACCAACGTTCAATTCCTCATTATTTTTCAACAGTTTGATTCTATTTGTAGACATATAAAGTATATAGAGTAGTATATGAAATATATATGAAGTCACAAAAAAAGGAAAAGAGAGACAAAAAATTTGGAGAAGCAATCGTATTGAATACAATGACATAATTAAAAATAACAGTTCCACATTTGTGAATTTGTTATTTGATGGTCATCATATAAGCAATAATATTATTTTACGACAAAATTTACATTTATTAAATTTAATTCTAACTTTTAAACATTTTTTTTGTATAACATTTTGTATATTTTAATTTAATATATTTTAATATTAAAAATGTTATATATAGATAAATATTATAGATAAATTATATTTTAATATTAAAAAATTAAACAAAATATAAAGTTTAAATTTGATATATTATATCTGGCGCATATTATATTTACACCCATATATAGACATATACACACACATATGCATAGACAGTAAAGAATTTAATTCATATAAAACAATTTTTGATTTAATGTTCAAAATTACGCATAAATATTTATATTAAATATATTTATAACACTTCTATTCAATATTATATAATAACATTTATTCTTTCTTTCATTCGATTAATATTATTAATTAAACGTATGGAAACAAAATGTTTAAAATTACATATTTATTTTTATTAATTTCTCGAATATATGTATATTTGATAGATAGAAAAAAGATGTGAAATAAGTATAATAATTCTAAAAGTCTATGTATTACGTAATAACAATTTTCGTAATGATAACGTTACACAATCGATAGCATATATTTATATGCGGTAATGATATTATATAAATAATTCTCAGCTGCCAGCTATAATGTAATAAATTAATTAGTCGGTGCGAGGTGGATGAGCAAAGGATAAAGGCCTTCCTCATAAGTTTAATGGGCAATGACGCGCGATAAGATTATCGGAATAATGTAACGTGAAATTGCATTAAATTTAACTCGATATTCCTCGTGCTGAAAAATGCTTGAATCATATCGTGGTGAATCGCGCAACGCTAATGCCCCTTTTTCCCCATCCCCTCTGGAAACTCGGCGCAAGGAAATATTTCACGGCTGACGCGAAAGTATTGGTCGGCGGAACTTAATTTTATTAGCAATCTAGAGAGAATACGCTGCGCCGGCAAAAAACGCTCACGCAGCCGCGGAAATCGGCGGGCATGAATCTGCATTAACTAAACGCCGAAGTCGATTTAATTTTAGTTACGAGTGCAAAATAATTGTTTTCGTTGAGGATAGAGAGATAAAATCCATACCTGAAACACATAATTTTTTCGTCCCGAAAACGAGAAAGGAAAAGTAAAGAGTAAATGTGTCATATGAATTGTACAACACTTTCTTGCCTTTGCAAAATTTTATCTCTATTTAAACTTCTTCCTATAACATGCGGAATATCGGGTAAAAAAAAAAAAAATAATGATATATATATAAAACTTGAAGAATATTATTTTTTGCTAACGCAAATTAAATTTTTATAATCGGTTTATTTTATGTTTTCGAATTTAACTTGCGGTATAGAAATATTTTATCATCAGCTATTAGTGCCATTAACATAAAGTCCATAAAGAGTCCGTAATTTTCCACTAAATGCTTATTTAGCATTTTGCTTCAGCTTTTTGATTTTTGCCTTAAAATAGATCTTTAGACTATTAATATAATGCGCTTATAAAAGTTTCTGCACATCTTATGAATCGTTTATATCAACAGTTGGCTTTTGCGACAGGATCTTATTAGAGATTCTTTTTTATGTAGCTATAGTAAGAATAAATAATCATTCAAAATGGCGGTTTCTTGGCAAAATAGAAAATACATTTAAGTATGTCGGTACTGCACTGCAAACAGTATGAAGTCTCATTGAGAAGACTTAATTAGTGGCTAATTTTTCAGTGAAATCTTACTTTATAATTAATAAAATACATACACACGTAAAATGGAAGAACAAAGTGTGAGTTCTTTCACTGAAAATCAGAGAAATACTCATTGATCTTTGATGAAATCTTATCACTATTTTAATTAATAACATTTTCAAAGAGTAGAGAATGTATCCGAATGTTTGCGGCTAAAATTCAATGATTAAGTGAAAATTAGCTAATTAGACTCGATATCGGTATCATGAATCGAGATAGTAACAAACTGTAATATATGACACGATCACCTTGGTAAAGTAAACCGTCTTCGATGTTATATAATCCTCGAGACGTTTCTCGAGCAGGTTTTTCGTAAAATCTCGCGCGAAACGTTCGTACCTATATAGGGGGCAGAAGCCAGCCTCGGTTGCTCCTTCGAATTCTTCACGCCCAAAGAAGATGGATCTGATATCATCCTCGGGCAATCACGCCGGGGTGGCGCGAAATCTGCAGCGGCCTTATCGGCACCAATATCAAACTCCGAGGTCAAAGAATCACGATACCGGATACGATCGATCGCGGACTGGCAATCGGAAACAATCTGATAAAATAGTAAAACATAAAAGTTGAATGTTGAATGAAATCCTTCGATCGGACTTTGTGCCTGGATGGATGCGCTCTAATACAATCATGACGGCATTCAGGATATAAAAATGTTATCGAGTATCATATATTATCTATCACCTAGATAGTTTTATCTTTTATGTATCATAGAACAGACGATATAGAATAAAGAATATAGTACGATATAGAATGAAGACTATATATATATACGCATGCGTATATAAAAATTTTTATCCGGTCTTAGCGGTAAGATATTATATCCGTGTGTTTAAAATGCAAAATTTTTCTCATATTTTTTTTTCAACTATCTACGAGCGCTTGTATTATTCCAATGATTAAATTTGCCATCAAAAAGGAGTGCAATAAGCGGCGATGCAAACAGTACGAATAAAAAAAAACCTATCACTGTACTTAATGTAATTAAGGAAGATGCTTAAAAAAATTAGTCTTATTTTTCGCTGTAGAAAACGAAAAATACTTTTTTAGGTTGAATGATTTAAGCAGCCGCTTTTAAAATGGAGCGCATTGAACCCATTTTACTTTAACCCACGGCCGATCGATGTTCGGCGAAATCGTATCCGAATAGCTTATCGAGCTCGCGGAGCAACAATTGTTCGAAAAGAACCGTGCATCGAACAAATATTGCCTTATAGAAAAATACTATTTCACTTTTGAAGAAGCCAGAATAGATCTTTTTCAAAATAAAATTTTCACTCTAAAAAGCAGCCTTGCTATTTATATCAATGAAAAAGGGAGGAAAAAATCAATGAACTGAAAACGTCTTTTTAAAATATCGGAATGCACATAAAATAAATTTCGTAAAATTCGTGCGCTTTTGAAACATCTCTTTCATTACTGGCGATATTTTATCGACAAGAACAAAATCCTACTTCATGCAGGATCAATTCGAAAGCTCCGATAAATTTTGTAGAAAAAAGCAGACGGTCTAATTGGCTGGAAAGAAACATAGATTCGATCGCACGTTGCGCATTTTTTTTTGACGTGCAAACTGGACGGACAATGGCATGCTAAGCCGCGTCTATACGTGCGTTACTTTCTCTGGCGCATACTAGCGTTGTGGATTATCCCTGCTGCGAAAAGTAACACGAAGGTAATTTGATGTCTCGCAACGTCGCTTAATCCGACATGGACGATGACGAGGAGCGTCGCGCCTCTTACAGGAGTTCAAGCGACACTTTAGGCGAATTTAACATTTGGAGAAGTTCCCCAAACTTTAAATTCGATGTACCGTTACTAGTATCCGCCCGAGAAAATGTAATAATATGCAACGAATAATGAAATTCCCCCAACCAGCCGCCTGACACAAACTGCCGCCCATAGTATCACAGCGGTGATATAAATATTCTCAAATTCCTTCCCAAGGACGATGTAAAAAAAAAAAGGAAAACTTATATCACACATAATTATGCTGCCGTAATATAATATAAGAAATAATATCACACACAAATGCATTTATAATAGGTACGATAAAGAAATTAAAAGCAAATTTCATCATAAAACAATCTTGAAACAAAATTGCCCTCTCTTTCTTTTTTTCTCTATATGAAAACTAAACGATATATAATGCAAAATAAATAATATATATTACGACTAGAAAGCCAGCTTATTTAAAAATCTTTAAATCGCTTAATAAGCAATTTAATAGATAATAAATGTAGCTTAAGCAATTAATTCTAATTTTTGTGTTAACAAACGAATTTATGTGTGAAAGTTTCAATTGCATATCATTGAATTAATTAAAGGGAAAGTTGATGCCAGCACAAAAATAGGAAGTCAACAATCTAAAACTGTCTAACTGTTTTCACCAAGTACGTGAATTTGACATATCGGCGAAGCGACGATGATGTCAAAACTTTAAATTTAATATACATCTGTCTCGCCCGACTACTTTATACGATCGCAGATAATAAAAATAATTCTGCAAATGGATGTTTGAGTGGAAAATAAGATCCCAGAGATGTGGCTATGATCTCTATCTATATAAAGTAATAATATATTTCATATAAAAAACTTAAAATTAATTGGCAATATTAATACAAACTTTTGACACAATGCACTTTTATGTTTTATTAATTTGAATTGAAAGCAGAATTATAATATATACCAAGATTACAGGCAATGTAATCTTAATAAATATATAATAATATGAAGAAATTGCTCAGTAATTAATAGTATTCAAAATTAAAAGCACACATATTTTTTTTGTGTAAATTTTATTTTGCACTTTCAAACTTTGATTAAAATTTTTGACAAATAAATGCGTGTCTCAAATAATTTTCCATTTACAGAATTAATGACAAAAATAACGACTAACAACGAGGAAGCTTATATGAAATAGTTATCGCACGCAGGGTAGGTAACGCGGAAACTGACGGAGTACTAATTCGATGTTTCATAGCAGCTCTAATCTGACGGAAGGAAGAGCCGTCGCGCCTTCCGGGTGTTAAGCGCCAGTTAGACGTACTTAACATCCGTGGGACTACTCGTCGAAACTTTAAACTCGATTTCAACCGCGCTAGTCACCGCGAAATTTGTTCGCCGATCGTCTTTCGACTAACTCGGGTTCCACTGGCGTGATAACGATCGATTGCCGAGGTTTCTCGTTTACGTGGATTTCTCGGGAAACGTAAATTTCCTCCTGTTTATATAACAGCATTACGTAACAAATTACTGCATAATCATGTTATTTTTATAAATAATCGTATAATTAAAATAAGCAAAAATAATGATATCTATCCCAATGAAAATCCGTTTTTTATAATACTACGTTTATTTTCAAAATAATTTGCATTTATAATTACGTACACGTAATATAACATTACTATACGTACGATAATTACTTTGGAAATACAAAGAAAATGCGCTTGTGCATATGCGGCTACATGATGCATTGGATTAATTATACGTAGATGAAATAATATAGTCTATAATATATAATATAGTCTATATTATCAGATAAAGATTTTTAATTAAATATTTCATCAACGTCACATCACTATTGAATTATATGTTTTATTTTCAAATTATTTAACAACTCATTACACATTATTAAACACTGTATTTTTAATTCAAAATATTATAAACAAATTTTTTATGTGTAATGATAATACAGGAACTTAATCGCATCAACATGATACGAATTAAAAGGGAAATTATGACATAAGTACGCATACATATATGAGATATTTCTAATCATTTACTAGAAGATTTCTGTTTTTTTTTTTTTTTTCTCGATACTATGCCGCTAATCATTTATCCGAGGAAATTTCAAACGATTAAGCGTCTGTAAGTGACGGGCACAAATTGAGATCCATATTTAGAGGCGCATAACTCCCGTGAGATTAATCATCCGCGCACGGACGTGGAAACGCTGGAAAAGTGCGTGGGGAAAAGTAAATAGTCATAACGGGATACTTTGTACGAATTACGCGGCTTCTGACGTGAACTAATGGCACTGGCAAGCGCCGAACCATGCAGACCCTTCCGCCTCAACACCGGCGTATACCGCCTTTTCTTCCTCGGTTTTAATCTCGTACACCCATAATGACGTCTGCAAAGACGTAATGTTCATTACTACCATGGAGGAAAATACTTTCAAAGTCGGCACTTTTAGAAGCGATACCGCGAGAAAAATGCGCGAAAATACTTATCTCCTCGGAGAGAACTCCACGACTTGCCTTCCTCTCTCAATCGTAATCTCGTAAGACGTAAGGTGTCTGGCTCTTGCAAGGCGCCTTGATTATCACTCTGAGAATTTCACTTTTTGATACAGATACTATCAGCGGCATGATAATTATCAATTATTGGTATATGAATCTGTCAGAAGTCAAAATGATCGGTTCTATTTTTCCTAATTTCTTAATTTTTATATTTTATATATTTTATTTGTTAGAATAAATCAATATTTAAAAAAGAGGAAGATAAAATTAATTAATTTAGCTTTTCTGAGAAACTCATATATTTGTTCGATATAACTCCAAACAATATTATTACCATCTTTTTTTTAACAAACATAATATCTCGATATTTCTCATAATATTTCTTTTCATGTAAAAAAATTGATGATAAAAAGTCCACAAAGCATAACAAAAAAATACTGATTTATATGAGATTTATATAGAAAGATTACGCTATCATATTCTGTTATATTATATTTTATCTCCTTCTCTCTGTTATACTCTTTTATTTTGATGCTTTTATAATATTGTACAATTAAAAATATCTTACTAATTATTCATTTTCAAAATTGAAACGAGGGTTTCTACTAGAAGATAAATATTTTCGTTTATTACAGCCATGCCACTGACACGTGCTATTACAGTTTATACTAGCGATTAGCAAAGTAATTCCCGAAATTAATTATACCGGGCTGAAAACGGGGAATCGCGCGGCGGAGGGGAGAAGGAAGAGAAAAACATCGTGGAGGACGGGGAAAAATTAATGGCCTCGTAACGGTATAATCTGCGGTTTTTGCCGTTGCAGTTATAGGTCAGTTTTGTAATACGAACGATGGTCAATTTAAGAAAACGCGCTACGTCGAAAATCCTGCGCTTACAACCCGGTAATGTTCAAGGATTACGTTTTACTACCAAGCGTATATTTGTTGTTTATAAAAAAAAAAAAACAGAAAAGGAAAAAATTAATTAAAAAACTGTATTATGCGTATTCATAAATATAAAACAAAAACCGAAGGAAATCTTTGCCTCGGTAACGTAATAGTTGCTGCTCGCACGAGGATTCTTGCCGATTATGCTTATATAACTGACGCAACCAACGCGCGGTTCATATATACTCTTATTAACATTACTTCTGTAATTAATTACCTAGGAAAAGCAGAGTTGAAATGATGGTTAGATACATATAGCAACAATGAATTCTTCGTAGCATTGTAAAATGAAATCAAGGCAGATTTAATGTTAGATAACGTAACGTATCGGAAGAATTTTACTCTATTTTACGTTATATTATTTAATGAAATCTATAATATTTTACATTGAGAGAGAAGAAAAGAGAGGGAGTGATTGAAGAAAATGTTAAATATTCTTAAAAAAATAATATATAAAGAGCAAAAGCAAAATTCTTTCTCAAACACTCCATTGACCGAGTTTTTTAATAGAAACAACTTTTGTATACCTTTCTCGGTAGAATGAACGGCTTTCTGAAATATTGCGAAAAAACTAATGGATTTCGAACATCTTGAGAAATGGGGACAGAAACTCTTTTTAAAAAGTTTGATAAGCTGACTGGAGTTTTATAAAAATGTCAATTTATATGCAGTTTTTTTGCGAAATGTCGATATATTTCGAATAAAACTTTCCAGATGGCAAGATAAAAATAATATTTAAAATGATATAAACATCGCGAGATTATATAATTTATAAAATGTTGCTTTACATAATTACTTATCTATCTTTGTACGTATTCGTGAGAACTGAAAGGATTCCGTCTAAACTTTTCTTATATTTTTTTAAACTTGATGTAAAAATATTATAAATATGTGCACAAGAAACTGCAATAAACGAAATAATGTTACGCCATTGTTTAGGCGTGAAATATATTTATCTTCCTCCATTAGAATAAATGTAATAAATATCTTAAAGATAGTACAATTATAATAATATACTTTCTAATTCCGCAAGTGTTTCCTCTTCCCTGCCTGTTTTCTCTATATCTGAATTTCATTCTCGTAATTAATCATGGTTAGAAATATCTATGCGCCAGAGATTCCCAAATTTCATACACGTTATTCTGTAATGAGAAAATGACCATGGAATACCCGAAATAATTGGAGAAATTCCTTGTGGACTTTCGAGTAAGATTAATTACTGTATTATTATTGTTCTGACATATTTTTATTTAATTCAAACTTATGCATGTTGAGAGAGACAGTCGGAATATAATAATAAATTATTGATTATAGTTTGTATTTCTTATTTATACAGATTTATGTTATTTTGCAGATTTGAAAACTTTTTTATCGTAATGATTTTTTTATATATACGTTTCGAATATTTTTGTATTATTAATCGTAATTGACCTCTCAATGCTGAACGCAGAGCTTTATTTGAACGTATGTCGTGCACATCGAAGGGCATCGTAACACGAATTCTCTTGCCGAGACACGAATTTCAACTGATGACAATCGCACTAATTACGCACGCAAAACTCGCGAAGTCGATGAGAATCTGAAAAGAAATGTGGACATTGCGATATCAACATACTATTTCGATCGCATTGCCAACCATGATCTTTCATTTGGTCCTGTTTTTATCGCATCATTCTATCTTTGCATTATTTTGCGGAGAATAAGAAATAAAGTATGACAAAAAGAAAACTTTGGCTTTGACTATAAATAAATATACTTATATTTCTTAAATCGTAATATGCAAATAAAATATGAGAGATCGCGCACGCTTATTTGCCTAATCGAATGGAACACATTAACATAAAACTTATAAAATTTAAGGGAAAAAAGAGCAATTATGAGGTAGAGCATTTTCATTTTCGCGCAATTAGATTTTTAATTCTGTATAGTAGTAAAAAATTAATCGCATGAGGGCTTGTGACCTCGTGAATAAAATTTAAGGCGGATAGTGCGTGGATGCAAGTAAATAGGATTTGCGCGATACCATTTGCAGTACTAAAGCAATGCTTTACAAAGAGGCACAATTCATGACATTGACAAATGACGCAAGAATAGGTATTCCTGCGTTCATTGGTATCTCTTTCGCGTACCTTGTAGCACTTCGTGCTTTCCTATCATCGAATAAAGTAACGCCACCTGGAACTGAAATTTTATTAATATTCATGATACAGGAAAGGTGTACATCTGTTTATAAATTTCGAGAACATATACATTAGCAGATTTTATTTATTTATTTTTTTTATTATGCAATCTGAAACAATTAAGGAATGATGTAATGCAAAAGAGACTACATCTTTTATGCCATAAACACATACACGTGTGCAACTATTAATAAAAATGCAAAAAAAAAAAAACACATTCAGATGCTATTATAATTGCTCTTACGACATTAGAATTTTTGTTTTTTGCAAGGCGAAAGAATTTCGTAATTGGATGCGAAAAATCTGACAGAAAAATTACACGAGTAAAAATAAATAGAAGTGAATTAAGGGGATCGCTTTAACCATCATTGTGATATTCTGAAAAGAGGCGTAGGTCGTGACATTGACGAATGGAGTAGAAAAGCGCTTCTGTGCCCTTCGTTCTTTCGCTCTCTCCCTCGTTTCCTCTCGCGTCCTCTCTTCGTTTCACCATTATGCTACATAATTTAGTGCTAACGTCGCGGCGATGGTGATGGTGGTGGTGGTGGTGGTAGGTACACTACCATTGACAGTGGCAGATCACTGCCACCCTACCGTCGAGTTTAACCGCTAAGAACTGCGGCCAGGAGCGAGTCGGCGTAAGGGAGGAAACTTGAGGTCGACGGAGGAAACCTTTGATCCTGTACAACCCTCACGAACCCGATCGCTGTATTTGTATTGCTGTGAGAAGTGGGACACCGAAAAAAAGCTCCTCCTGCTCTATTTCACCCTCCACCAGTCTCGCAGCGCCACAATTGTGGGTCTGCTTTCAGCGTTTCTGCTCTCTTGATACGACTATTTCCAACCAACTTCACATTTTGTTTGTCACAAAAAGGGGATGACTCTTATCTTTCTAGGTTAATATGCTTTTTATTTATGCTTTTTTATTTATTTTAATCAAATGTAACAAGCTTGATTTCGTTGATCATTGCAGCATATATGTCATACTACAATATATATATATATATATATATATATATATATATATATATATATATATATATATATATTATTTTATATTTATTATCTTTCATAAAATATTAAAACATATTTTTTAGAGCAAATTACAAAAAAATTACAAAAAAAAAAAAAAAAAATTAAAATATTTATGATGAGCTTTGTCCGTAATGTTTTAACATGAAAATTATTAAATGCAAGAGATTAAAATATTTATCTTTTTTAATATTTTTTAATAATTAAATATTATGATCTTTCTTGCATATATGAATTTGTATTGCTGTAATTTTAAAAAAGGTTGGTATATTTTAATAATATAAAAACTTTTTGTAAAATTGCATAATTAACAAATTAAAATCATAGTTCTGTTACTATGGCCAGCATCAATATGTGGCTTTATTATTGTTGATAATATCTTTCAAGTAATCTGAAAGTATGCCATGCATTCAGTCTCAAGTATTCTAGCTAATAATCTGAAGCGTTGCACTGCTTTCAAGGAGAAAATATCATATTCATTCATATTTTATGAGAAATGAAAATTTATATCTATCGCTTATACCATGTTTTAGCGATAAAAGCAATCATCTAAAGAATGTAACCTAACAGTATATTATAAAAACATGATAAACATTAACATTCTAGCACATACTTGGATGTACTGAGCTTGACAGAACATATGGCAGATAAACAACTTTTTCTGTTTAAAGGAAATATATAAAAAGCTACCATACAAGCAAAATGCTAACATTAAAGAATTTAATTACGCGAAAAGAAATTTATTCAAACTATACTGTCATGAAAAATGTGTTTGAAATAAATTAACGCACAGATGTATCTCATCCGACCTTTAATAAATCTCCTTTAATAACTCTTTAATAAATTATATGTCTCTCTCTCTTTCTCTCTCTCTTATCAAATAACTTTTAAAAGTAAAAGAATATACATTTCTCGTCTGTTTGCGCAGAGCAACATTTTAACGTAGTTTATTAACTGATTCCGCAAGAGTTTGCTCATCCGTGTTAATCGTCATTGTATCGCTGCAACGATATGAGTAAAGGTAGAAAATATTGGCCGATTTTCAGCGGGAATATTTAGTGGTCCTACAACCGCTTACCCCGAAGTTTCCTCGCAGTTTGGGGTTGTGGCTGATACTTTATCGTGTAACAAATGGCAGTCCGATCGTACGTAAACATTTCAACCTCCCATGCCGCAGAATTGATAGTGTTACAGAATATCGCGGTCGCAGCTGCGCTCTTCGCCTCTCGAGATACGGAATTAATAGAGCGGCACGTAGCGAAGTATTCATCGAACCATACTAACTCACTACATTCTCTTCCCGCGCTTCTTCTCTGTCCGCGTGCACCACGTCGAAAAACCTTAATTTATACACGTGTCAAAAGATCAAATGTCTCTATTCCCCTTTTTCCTTTTCTCTCCCTTATATAAGTCTCTTTAATAGAAAATATATCTTATTTCTCGTGTAGACTGAAAATTGGATAACTCGGTGAAGCTGGCTTTGAGCGCGCGCGCGCGTGCACGAGCACCGAATACTCGCAACTTCGTATTTTGATCGTAGAAGGTAACACGATTTACGTTACTTCCGCAACACTTAGTTAACTGCCTTTACGTGACTTTCTGCAGCGTCGAACGACTTAAATCCCGGCTTCCCAATAGGATTTATTAATTATATCAGAGTCGCGATATCACGGTCATGCTCGCCCAGCGAAACGAAGATTTTCCTCGTGCGGATATTGCTGCTGTTGCTGCGATGAACGCGGAGAACGTTGACCGAGCAGCGAGTCGATCGCTCCTTCACCCTTTTCCTTCATATTCCTCTATGGCGGCGGATAATGTAATGCACGGTATACTAGGGGACCGCACTTACGCGTTCACGCGTGCAAGCGAGAAACAAGAAGCGGCGCCGAACCGATTTGCTCGATCGAATGTAAACAATGTTCAATAGACGTGGCTCGTCGTCGCTTCCTGCCGCCGTCCTGCTCGTCATTGTCGTCGACGATTATGCAGCCCCTCTTCGGTGTGCACTTCTCTACCTTTTCAGTGCAGCTCATCTGTGAAAGCAGGAAAAGAGGACGAAACGACGTCCAATAGTCAAAGTCGCATTTGCCAAATAATCGCCCGTTTCAACGGGGAGAAGCTCGGAACGTTTATCATTATTTGACGTAATAGGAGAATACATTTTTTGCGAATAGCTGGATATTTATATTTCGTTTAATTTTATCATTATAATTTATCGAATTATATTCTCGAATTAACTTGACATAATTATTATTAATTATCCCGCATCAAAATGCGTGTGAACAATTAAATTAAATGTTTTCTTATAATAAGAAAAGTCGCATGATCCACAAAAAATTATAGAGTTTATTTAAATTCACGGTATAATGCGTGTGGCGTTTGTCTCCAGAAAGAATAGTCGGTAACATTTTTGAAATACATTATTTAAAATCGCAATACTCGTGTATACCTGCAGTTGAATGTATTCGAGCAACTACGAGAGTTTCGACGAAAAGTTCTTGAAGGCAGAAGAATGTGATGGAACATTGATGGAAAGGAAAAAGCACGAGAGAACGAAAAAAGAGAACGATACAAGGGAAAAAAAGGGCGAGAGAGAAAGAGAGAGAGAGAGGGAAAATAAATGAAAGAAAGAGGTTGGGGAGGGAAACGGTGGAAGAGAGAGAGGGATATTGGACTTTTAGCACTGAGTGGTCCTTAAAAAAAAAAGAGGCAGAGCCATATACGCGATGCCCACTTGCTGCGATGAAACGTCAGGAGCCGAAACTGCAGCTGCAACACTCGCGGGAGGGGAGAAAAAGAAGAAAACAAAAAACGTGCGCGATGTACTCGTAACTACAGCGACGATAATGCCACTCTGCGAATGCATCCAAAGAGAACTGACGAAGCGTCAGAATTTCAAAAGCCGCTTCTGACTGAAATACGTTGCGGGGAATCGCGTTCCCGTTTCTTTATATCCCCCTTCTTTTTGTGTGTGACGTTCTCCCTGTCCCATTCCTCCCCTCCCCCCCCCCGCCCTCTCATCCCTATCACTTTTTCTCTGCCGTACCCCTGTCGTACAGTACGCCCTGCCACCTGCGTCGCGCTTTTTTTCAAAGTGGAAATGCACTTACACCGTATATCCGTATGTATTCCGCGTGCGAACATATTGCATGCTCGACCGAGTGACGAAATGGACACACAAGTGAGAGGAGACGGTGGAGAGGTGCACCAGAAAGTGGTGTGTCGCTTTTATTCCCGTTCCCGTTAAATTGGAACGGATATCTCTCCGTCCATTGAATGGATTTTTGGGAAGGACCCGCGAGAAAGAAAGACGGGTTTATTGGGAGAAACCGACAAGACGAAATATTTTGCACTTGATAGTTTGACTTTTAACTTTAGCTTGATCGCGATAGATCCAGCATGCGTGTAGAGAAGATTCGCAGGAACATTGGTTCAACGGCAATCAATAGCAATTTGGAAGAGAGAGAGACAGGATTGTAAAAGCACGATCGGTAGAAGAATTCTCACTTATTTCTTCTCATTGGCGTTTGTATGTTTCATTTATTCGCGGTGCTCTCTCGAGCACGCAGCGCAGCAACACAGCTTCGTAGACAAAAATAACAACGAGCGCTATTTCACGCTCCTCACTTTTGTAGCGTTGCAACGAGTTTATTCCTTTCGCCGTGAGAATACTTCAAACATCCAGCGGAACTTAATTCTTTCTCACCCGTATACATCCAACCGTCTATAAAGAAAAATCGCACGGAAATAGTCGATGTTTTTGCGAGGATCTCACTAAGTGAGATTTCACCAGCCAACAACATGTTTCTTTTAAACTGTTGACTTATGAATAATTTGAAGAAATAAATATAGAAAGAAATAAATATTTGAAAATTATATTAAATATTTGCCAGCAGAAACGCATAACGACGAAATAAAAGCTTTAGAAAAAACCGTTAATACGATATTCGACAACTTTATACCTAAATAGTAAGAGTAGTTTGCCAGAAAAAAGCACATGATATATGTATTTATTAACTTAAGACTTAAAAAGAAAAAGACAGAAATTCTCTTTTCCTTTCAAATCACGCATACACATCGCATGCGAATAACTGATGTTCAAGACGCGCTGGAAAATTAGCAATGTAAACCATAATCGAGCATCCCTCGCAAAGCATCTTCATACTCAGACGCGTGCAAGCATTTTACATCAATAACGCTATTTGAGTCTCTTTATACCTCAAATAATTAATATCGCAATCTTCTCTTCTGCGAGCTCAAATTCTGTATCAAATCAGCTCAGTTGTTGAGATTCTTCAATGGCAGTGCAAGCGGTTCTTGTAACTACGGCAGCAGAATTTTAAACAATAGTAGGAAATGTAAAGCGCTAATTATAGCGATTACAGCTTGAAATCTATACGCTTTGACCTGAATTTCTAAAAAAATCAGAGACTCCACGGGCTCTAGATAGTCTAAGAATACTAAATGATTAAACATTCATTATATGCATAAAATATTATGTATAAAAACGCTTCTGCATAAATAATTTGCTGATTATAGCAAGGTAAAAAAAACTGTTTCTTATTTTACTATACCGAAAATAACAACAGAATAATCATCAATTTATTAGAATGCCAAGAATGTTAGTTTAAGTAAAGTTAAAAGAAAAGACGATGTCAATTTTACTTCATCTTAATTTTTATTACGTGATATAAAAAAAGATACATATAAAAGATGGAAAGATAAGGAAATTAAAGCAACTCAAAGGAAGGCAATAGCGATATTTCATAGATTGAAAGTTTGACCCTCTCTTCCACTATCTCATCCACGAGAGAATCTCCGGAGTCACCTATTAAAGTCGTAAATCGAAGATCTCGGTCAGCGTATAAAGCGACAGGGAAATTATTTCGAGATCACATATAGTCGTGCGGCATGCAAATTAATCATCGTTGCCGCGGTAAAGATTTCGAAACTAAAGGGTAATATATTTCAAAGACGCCTTCGTCGGAACCATAATTTTGAGACGCGAGGGAGCTCGGTAAGCGGCGATCCTCCTCGGACTCTCCTCATTCGCGGCCTCTGTTGCTTGCATTCGTGATTTACGTTGGCCGATGGATTACGAAAGGTAGGAGCCATAATTTCTCGCGATGGGAAGGAAGATCCAAGATATATACATACGATGAGACAGTGTTTTCGTAAAGCGCAAAGAGGAGCTAGAGGAGCAGCAAACGGGAGATGATTTAGGTTAAATAAGCGTAAAAGAGACGCTATGGAGAAAAAAAAAATATATATATATATATATATATGGCGGGAACATTTTTTTTATTTTATCATATAACGGTTGCTCGTATCGAAAAATATTGGCTCATTCGAGTAGCTAGTTGGCCGAACGCCTCTTGTTTGAATGGTAATTTACGCGTCACTTTCGATAACAATGTTAGACGTTAACGACGCGACAACGACGTTCATTGATGTTACGAGGCACAAAATAGCTTTCAAGAGCGTCTCTCATTGACGATGATAAAGATTCTTGCTCACGCTTGATCTGGCTCGAGAAGAACATGCTCTTCTCATTCTACATTATGAAGGGAAATAAAATGACCATCGTTTGTGAATAATGTTTAAAATTTTTTTTTTACTTTTTTTATTCTCTCTTTGTCTGTATCTCGTTCTTTTTACAAGTTTGTTATTTGCGCTTAATAGGAGTCTTCCTCTTGGTATTTTAAAAGCTATTATAACAGTTGAACAAGTTTATAATAAAGTAACTCCTTGGATATCGTTTTTTCGTACGAATATTTTATATAAGATAAAAGAATAAATTACAGCTATGTGTTTGATATCGTTGGCGAGCTAAAAAGACGTTATTATATATATATTTTTACTGCAACTATTTATACGCATTGACGCTGTGTTGTGTTATCCGATTCGTACATCTTCACAGCGTATATACACTGCATTAATGATTAAATGTTACTGTAGTAAATTACACGTCGCTTCCGGCAGCACTGCCAGTTTAACAGCGCAATGACACGAAACGCAACGCACGGAATATCTCGCATTATTTTTGAAATTTCTATCCCACGCGTGTATTATACGAATATAACATTCTATTACGAAGATTAATTTATCAACAATTGTTCAAATCTTTCACGCCTCGCCCAATTGTTAGGACGACTAGATACAGTGCTTTTTGAGAATAAAGATTGACGAAAGGTCTTTGTAATAAAATTAATAAATTGAAAATTTAAGGAATATATATCTCTATTAAATGATGATGCTTTTATCCGGAAATGCGCGATGATGAATATTGCTAATCGAAGAACGTGTGCGCCCTTTGGAAATATTCACAACTCGCTTTACATGTTATGAGGCGCGCACAGTCGGTGTATCTATTAATGATCGGCTTTAACGCGACCAGGGTCGCCGATGATGGCGATAAGGCACGGGGCGGTAGGGGAGCAAAGCGGGGCAAGGTGGACAAAACGCAACGGCGAAACGTGTCGCACGTGTATTTCTCGCACTTTATCGTCACCCGGCATCGAAGGGGTCGGAGGTGCCGGTGGTACACCGAGCGACCGAACGATAACGTATGCACGCCGCTTCCGACTACGCCAGTAGCAGCGGATACGCAGCGGTCAGACGTATCGGCGTCGCTGATAAGCGTCGTTCGATTCTGCTTTCCGCTGGAAAAGGCGGCGTGCACACGTGTATTTTGCCTCGTACTTTCTAAGCGCGAAGGTTTTATCGCGTGTCCTTAATAATTTATTAACCATCGCGAAAAAAGATGAATGTTTTATAAGCGAAGAAACACGAAGATTGAAAAAAATCGAGCGTGCGAGGAAAAACGTTGTGGAAGTTAGGTAATTCGTGGACTTTAAGAATGTATTTTGCGAGGATCCTAGGTTTTAATAAATATTAAACATGAGAAGAGAGAGGGAGAGAGAGAGAGAGAAATATTTTAGAAAAACATGAAAAAGTTAAGAAGAAAAAATATAACCGAGTACATATAGTCGAGAGAAAATACGTAAAAAAAATATTTTCTGAAAAAGGAAGCATTTCTTCCGGGTTCTTCTTTTTTACAAATAAAATATGTATGAAATTTATTCTTCGAAATCAAGCTGCTTTGTTGTATTCTAGTTTACATATGATTCATATAACAACAAAATAATGACTTGGGAAAAATTAAATAAATTTGTTCTCACATATAATTATTTTTTAATCAACAATTTATATCGCTCGCGCTCAATTGATTTGATATAGTCCAATTTTATTTAATTTCTCACATGCTGCTTGCTCTTGCCCCACGCTTTAGTCTCCACGATTCATTGTTCTTTACTTGTTAATGTTTTCAACATTCGTAAACATACGTTATTTTGATATACGTTAGACTTAAAAAAAAAACATCCGGCTTTAAATGGCGCTGATTAAACATGCAGTTTTTATTAGCGACACGGAGATGTGTAGTGGCATTGCAGAATTTGCAGACACACGCGATGGTTTTAAAGTAATACCGTTGCCGCGCAAAATATCCTCGAAAACTCCTCTCGCGTGGCGGTTGCATCTATGTGTGCGTGGAGAAACTCTCGTCTCCGTCAGAGATTTATTAGATACCTTCCGCGGCTGGAGAATTCGTTGACAGTCGCGTTGCGGTGCCCATAGCAAGAAAACGAGATCTCGCTGAGAAGGCGAGCCGTGCTTTGTGGTCCATAAAGGGATGGCGAATATCTCCGACACCGCGGAAGAACAAAGACATAGGACGACGATGTTGGCAATGGTGGTTGGAGGAGATGGTGGTGGAGGAGAAACGTATTACGCGCTCTTATCGCAATGACATACTTCGTACGCGCAGGGGGAAAATTGTATCCCTTGAAATGACGCGAGGTTAACCGAACAATGTAACGGTGCATCGTTGCTGTCGGTGGCAGCGACGACGTTATCGGTGTGAGAGAGCACTGAACGTAATCGTAGACACGACGGACGTGAGAGTATACAGCGATGATAAGACCGCTGCAACATCATCGCCATCATCGTTTCCTCCGCGCGAAAATATTCCGACACCTCGATTAAATGCATGAAATTTTTTACAAACTCTTAAGAGAGAATGGCTGTGTAACTGGAACGATTAAAAATCGCCGCTTTAATATGGTGGTTAAGGCGGACGTCGCGTATCAAGGACGTTTTCACTCCTAGCGTCACAAGGACGAAAAACGTCAACGACGTTTATTGACAGCGCGAAGCGACAGAATACAGGCTTACAATGGTAACGCGCAAATTCCTCCAACTGTCGGAACCAAAGCAAACTGACGCATCGAGGGTATCGTTTAACGATACATTAGTTATTTAGAACGCATGTTAATCCAATTGTCCGCGTGACAATAAATTCTTCCATGCGTCATGTCAACGCGAGAATCTACTCCAATAAGATTTTCCGATTAATTATCATTAAGTATCATTATTTTCATCAAGTTTTTTTACGTAATCATAATTTGATAAGGATAAGGATATATAAAGTCAAAGTTGATCGCGCATCAGGTGTCCGAAAAAAATGCAGCTCGATGATATGTGAGCGCCTTGAATATGAACGGCCCGCCGCAATTTCGTTCGCGTTCAAATACAGTGCGAGAAATCGAATTAAATAAATTTCGCGCATTGAATTCACGATGAAGTTTCGCGTCCATTACGCTTCCTTTTTGCAGAAGGTCGTTTTATTCCGCGCGCTTCCGCTTTACGCAGATAACGCTCGAATGGTACGTGCAATATAGCGATAATGCAATGTACGGGGACGGTTCGATGCGCCGCGTGCACCCGGTATGCAAAAACTCCTACGTTGGAAATATTTATAAGCAGGATGTGTTCGTTATACCGCGCTCGTACTCTTTCAGAATAATTAATTACCCGATGGCGCGCGATGTATGGCCGCGCGCAGCGATGATTCATTGGTAGACGCGTAGCGGCGGGGTCGCATTCTCTCTCGGAAATGTGATTTCTTTTTTCTCTTTTTTTTTCTTTTTTCCCCAAGAGAAGAGAGAATCGTTCTCGAGCACAAACGCGCCCCAGTGCCGCGCCGGATAATAACGCATACTACACTATTGGTCCACGACAATTGAAGCAGAAACAGCGGAACTTATCGAGGATATCGTTTATCGATACTTTTTAATGCTACGCGCGTCAATGGTATGCGATAATACTTCAACATCGTCGATTAAGGAGGAACTAGACGCGGATCAGCTATGTCAAAAGTTAATGAATCTAGTACATTTCGAGATTCATGAATTTGATATTGCGCAAAAAGCGTATCTTGAGTCTTTTAAAATATAAAATTATTAATCAATTTATAAATTAAAATAAAGATTTTCCCCGAATATAATTTAATCTCAAAATTGTAAATTACATTATCATATATTGAATTAATTATAGTTATTATTTATTAATTTAAACAGAGAGTATCATGAAAATTTTATAATACTACGACTATACACAAAAATTCATGAAAATATAAATTTTAATTTTATCATAAGTATTCTAAATAAATAATAATTTAAATTAAACTTTAAATCTTTGTCTTTATCAATTTTTTTTTAATTTATTGTCTATATGTGTTTTTAGCACAGTAAGACTTTATAAAATGTAAGATAAATTTAATTTTATATATATATATATATATATATATAAATATTATATAATTCTAAAGGTATAAATATAAATGCCTTTTATATTATGTAATACATTTTATAGATAAGACACTGTCCAAAATTCTCTTCGTAACTAATAATAAATTATTTAAAGCAATTTTTAAAATAATCTCATGAATTTTCTGTTATAATTATGCCGAAAAACGTGGAGGCTAACGCGGGTCGTGGAAAAGTGCTCGAGCCATGTGATTCATATCGCGATATAAATATGCATTACGCCAAGGAATATACAGCGTCGAATATTGCAAAATCGCTGGAGCTTGTACACCATTATTCTTTCGAGACGTAATATCTGGCCCTAGCCACAAAAATAGTCTCGGAGATGCTGCGCGCGTGTATGTTTTCTTTGTTGAAAATCTTTAGCATCAATATATAGCATCAAAATAAGAAGTGTCATTCTCCGATTGTACGTGACTTAAAGAATAAGTGAGCTTGACAGACATAGATTTGTTCTAGATAAACGACGTCTTGTTATTAAAAGATATATATATATATATATATATCGATAGACATATTGTTTAACAATATTGTACGGTACAACCAACGCCGAATTGTGTCACGCAATACAGAAAACGTGGATATGTGAAGCCGAAAAGACGCCAATACGTGATATGTGGATCCAAAAAACTGTACCACATCGAGCTAAATAATAGCACAATAAAAAAAAAAACAAACAAATATTTGGCGCTCGAGATCTTTAGAAACGTAACGTTTCCGATAGATATACGGCACTCAAAAAAGAAGTATTGCAACGATATTGCAATACAAACGGCTACGTAATATTTGTATATCTCTTTGCAAAAAGAAGAAATGCCACGTATTAAACACTATTCAAGCCATCTATTGTGTGCCAATATTCTTTATCGACATTTGTGTTAAAATAATAATGGTGAGCACAGATTTGTTGTCGATAAAATCTATGCAGCAAATATCGGTAAATATCCAGTCAATGAATTTTTTCGAAGCTGTTGCTTATGTAACTCGATATTGCGAAATTTGAAACTCGTTGAAAAACATAATATCATATAGGACAACCACGTTGTGAGAGATAAATCCAATATCCTTATTTTTAACGTTATTCAAAATAAATTTTATCAGATTTTCTTGTAATTGTTCAAATATCCCCATACTGCGTATTAATTTATATATTGAGAAACTTAATCTTGCGGACAAATACGCGGTAGCTCCAAAAACCAGCCTTTGGGGTGTATGTTCTTAGTCGATGTTTGGATGTAGTCCAGATTAAACCGCGAACCATGAAATATTACAGACATATCGTGTGCTTTGGAATACATCCATGCCATACATACTGATAAATGCCTAACACCTTGTACAAACAGGCTGCCGTTATCTCGGCCTGGACGATGGAAGGCCGCAGGACATGCGGCACGACGAATGTAGGAGATTCTGCGACGTCGGTAGATCCTTGGCATATATAGGGAAGCGAAGGGGTAAGCAGGCGGGCAGTCCACCATTAGGGAGGACCAAAGTTCTCTTGGCACTTTTACGTACCGCGATAGCTTAAAACCGCAAGGTACGCGATAATAGCTGGCGATAGGTCCACCGGGATAGGCGACGTTCCACCGGCTTTATCCGGGACACAGCCTCCTTTGGGATCACGTCTTGTACGCGGACAACTATGCGAGAGCCAAGCTTCGTCGTCCTAAACATGCCAAAATGTACATGTATATATCATGTAGGATATTCCACGATCATTTCGCATCGTACGAGATTTCGCGTTAAATAGAAATTTTCGCGAAAGAGAAATAATACCGCAAGAAGAAAATATTCTCACGATTTCCACCGCAACATTCCGTTATTCTCTCGATTCCAGTCTGCTTGAGCGTCCTCTTAGGATGAAGGGTCAAGAGTTTACTTGCACTGCGATAGCTTTTACAAAATGCAAAATCCTTTATGGATATTGGTATTTTTACTCAGATCTTGAGGAGAGATATGGATATAAAGATAGATTTAAAATAAATCCGATTTCATCTTCAATTTCTTCGAACAAGCATTGAAAACAAATTTATGATGATTAGGGAATACATTTGACTTTGTATGCGGTAATTTCGCAAGCGCACTTATCGATTTTCGTTTTTGCCCGGAATCTGCCAAATAGAATTTCTTAGCTTATTGCACGAAAGCACAATAAGTTGAAGATCGTGAGTGTACGTCGTAGCGAGAGCTGAGGCATAGAGGAGAGCAGGATGACTCTCTTCCGCACACACCGCGGTGGCATTAGAATAAACGAGCGCTGAAAGTCTAAATGGGGTTCTTATGGGAATTACGGTAGCCTTAGCTGGCTGGTGGTGGCTAACTAAAGTTAAGTAATTTATCCTCCCGCTACAATTTTCTACTGCGCAAACTCATACTTGCATTAAGTCGAGCGATTCATTATTTTGTGGCCAGCTGAGTTATAACGATGACTTAGTATCGTGTTTTACAAAACTTTCTCGGACAAAAGAAGAGAAGCGCGTAGAGGCATTTATTATTTATTAATAAATAATTGTATCCGCAAAGAGCTTAGAAATGATATAAAATGGTATTTAAAAAAATAGAAAAAAGAATAAAGATATTTGTTTGTACGTATTATTTATATTAACAATATTTAATAAAATATATGATTGTGAATTAAATTTAAACTGATAGTCTTGGATGTTTAAAAGAAACATCCACCTCTCAACTTGTCTTTAAATATTTCGGAATATTTGCCTTGTACGATCCGTAAGTTTCACTGACTCTGGCTATCGAGGTTCATAAAATCTCGAATGTATTTTGCAACGGCAGCAAGAAGAAATTGCCTCGGAGTTCTTGTCATTACGGAACAGTTCTTGGAAAGTACTTCTGAGTCTTGAAAATTTTCACGAGGTCCTCCTTGTCATTTTCTAACGACTAAACTGTTTTGCCACGACATCAGTTTAACAGTTTAATAAAACATAACACTGCTTTAATCTCTAACTAATTAATATTGCACCTTTTATATAATTAATACTAATAAATTTAAAAATTATCTGAAAATAATGAAAGCTATATTAAAATTATTTGATTTTAATAAAGCACAGATATCAAAAATCTATTAAAATTATAATTAATTATTATTGTAAATTAATGATGACGATAAATTGAGCACAGATCGTGCATGTTTTATTTCTAATTTATTGTTGCTCTAAAAAAAAAAAACTCTATATCCTCTTTGTTTAAGCAATTTAAAATTTAACGTGATACGCATAATGATTGGACGCGAATGGATGACATGTGTAAAGGCAATATTTAATCGCGAAATCCGGGACGTCCAATCAGTATAGCTAATGAGGTGAAATGTCTTCAATTAAGTGTATCACAAGGTATCGACATATCATGCACAAGATAACGAAGCACAGCCGTCATATCACACGATCGATATTGCACTGCCAGAGATCCCTTTGAATGTATACATACACAGAGAGATGTGCGTATGTGTATAACCGATAGTACGAATGAGGTGTATATTAGCAAACATCAAGCGGGTTAATTTAAACATCAAGCGGGCTAATTTAAAATTAACTAATCACTCACAGATAAACACAATTTTGGCATCACATCAATACGTAAATTAACATTAGAATACTAATTGCTTATATGCGGATTAGACACAATCATTATAAAGCTAATTATACCGCAATAAACTAAATGTAATAGTATACCGAATATAATAATTGCTATATATACACGAGAATGTCATTTTGCTCAATCAATTTCTATTTATTTTATTAGCTATAATAAACAAGTGTAAATAGCTTTCAGCGTATAAAAAATTTTTATATATTTTACGTTTTCAATTTTTATATTATAATTTATAAATATATATATTTTTACAATTTCTATATTGCTTTTTTATAGAGGAAACTTTTTGTTTTTGTCCAGTTTTAACAAAATTTGTCCAGTTTTAACAAAATTTGTCCAGTTTTTTTATGCCAATGTATTTAAAATGTAACCAAAACATCAAAAAATTTTATTTTTTTTTAATGTCTGTATGCATGTATGTATGTATGTATGTACACTGTACAACCTCTAACTTCCACAATTTTTAAGATATCAAACTAAATTTTTTTAAATGAATAGAGTATCATTAAAGATTAAATTAATATTGCATTTGATCGGTGACAGAATTAATTTTTTATAAAATTTTGAATTTTTTAAGAAATATTTGTACACGCTCTAACTTTTGCAAATTTTAAATTAATTCTTTTTTTCCATAGATAGAACATAATACAAAGATGGTTGATATTACATTTAGTGAGGATCGGTTAAAGGATTAATTTTTTACAAAATTGTTGATTTTTTGAGAAATGTCTGCAATTGCAAATATTTTCCCGCACTTTATTCGCGAAAAATATCCGTTTGATTTTCCTTTAAATTAATCATATTAATTTCCGCGTTTCCGCGTTGAAAGAAAATTGCAATCATTAGAAAGTAATTAGCGGGATTTTTACGACATGTTAACACCAAATCAGGCTGTTCGAGCGGTATATCAATTAGTCTGGTACGCTTTGCGAGCCCCATTACATGTATAAATTGCCAGCAATTTAATTATCAAGTTTCTGCTATTGACAGTTACGTGCGCATTCTCAGCTTTGATCTAAATTCTCTAACAAAGCAGTCGCTTCGCTCCTACATCTTAGAGAGTAAGAGAGCAAATACATCCTCCGCGCCACATCGAGAGATCGATGTTGATGCACGTGTGTGTGCGCGCGCTCGCGTACGTCAATAATCAATTAAATTATCGGCAAACGCGTCTAGGTAGACGCCGTCCTAATTTGCGCCTCCAATGTCCAAATCGCTATATAGCGGGGCGTGCAAGTTATATAGGGTCCGGCCGTTTGCTAATTATTTGCGGCAGGCAGAAAACGCGATCTAAACGGAGGGCGATACGCTCTCCGCGTGAGGGCCGTTAATGGTATTTCGGTAACATCGGGTCACAAATGCGCACTAATTAACGCTGCGTCGATAGCAATGCTACATGTCCTTGTACGCCAAGAAACACACAGGCTTGTACGATTCGTGGCGTCACATTGCATTTACAATCTATCAAAATGCGATCGCGAAATTATTCGTGACTAGCAAAAGCTTCATACGACAATATTGAATCGTGCAAATGATCATTTAATCGCATTCGTCGCGCAAATACCGTGCTTATGTGTGTTGGAATGTTTTGGAAAAAAACAGAATTCTAACACACACACGCGCACACATATTAAATACTGTTATGAGTTAAAAATTTCTGAAAATTAATGTAATAAAAAAGTTTTTACATTTAATATTACTATCACATTCAGTATTTATTATAATTTATTAAAATAATATATAATAAAATGGAAATATAAGATAATATGCATACATTATTAAAATAATATTTTTTAAAATTCATCATTATCGTAATTTTTATAGGAAAATATGGCGCAAAATTGTTGTATATCAATATTTATTGCTTCATCGTTCAATTCTCCGTCTCGCGTATTATCATTAACATCCGCTTCTCTAATAGTGGAATACATAAATAAACATCTGTAAATACAGCGACTACGAGCTGTGATTGCGTCCGTGGTTTGTTTACGTGTGCTTGCGTATATACTTGTAAACATAAAATCCTTTCGTATCTGCATCAACTCTCAGTAAGCGGATTGATTTGAGCCATAGAACATTTATATATATATACAGGGTGGTCCCGAACGGCTGGTTCCAGCCACACTTTGAGATCTTATAGGAAATTTAATTCTGAACAAAAAATTTTCTATAAACATGGATTCGAAAAATGCTTCTTTAAGCAGTTTGCACCCAAAAACCTCTGAAATCATGATTATTTTATATGTTTTTTTACAAATATCAGGGAAAGTATACGGTTTTTTAATAAAAAGTACCGAAACAAAAGTTGTAGAGAATTAAATTATCTTTTAAATAAGATCAAAATGATTGTAGTACGTTCCATAAGTTTTGAGAAACAAAATAAACAGAAGATGAAACTTAATAAATTTCTTGGAGAAAAATCAATTAAAGTAAAAAAGAAAAATCTTTTTTTTTTTCATAAAAATTAAGTAGTTCTTCTTTTTAAATTAAAATAGCACTGTAGAATATTTTTTAAATAAAGAGTATCTTTAAAAAGCTATGTCGACAGCAAAAAAAAATATTTTTTGTACATTTGAAACTGGTTATCTCAAAACCTAAGGAACATACTACAATCATTTTAATCTCATATAAAAGATAATTTAATTTTCTACAACTTTTGTTTCGGTACTTTTTGCTTAAAGACGCACATTTTCCATGATATTTGAAAAAATGTGTAAAATAATTTCAGAGGTTTTTCAGAGCGATAACTTCTTAAGAAAGCATTTTTCGACTCATGTTTATAGAAAATTTTTTCTTCAGAACTAAATTTCCTATAAGATCTCAAAGTCTGGCTGGAACGTTCGGGACCACCCTGTGTATAGTGCTCTATTTCCGTTCTGAGTTTGAAATTTATTTTCATTCTTCCTCTGGATTTGTGCACTATTCGACGAGTTTCCGCTCGTTAAATATAGTACCCACATACAGGGAGAGGTCGGCATACATAGGTCCGGATGGTGAATGACGTTAACTAACTAAAACACCGTCTATATCCTGTATATTTGTATGTGTGTGTGTACGTTGCTTTCTCTCGATGTGCTCACTAGGTCAAAAAATTCGAGGTATTTATTAAAGGGTAAATTGCCAGTGGAGTTACCCCGCGAGAGATATTAAATCGCGTGACAGCGCAACGTCGCTTCCGAGCAAAAGCGATTAATTAATGCCGATTGATGTGAATTCCTTCCGCGTGGACATTTGCGACCTAGCTATGGTATAAACGAAGTCAGCGCCGTGGAAGCTGCACTCTCTAACAAGTTAGTTTCGAACCTTCTATTTGCGATCAATTACTCTTCGTGCAGCTAATTACTCTTCTCTCGTCTAGTTTCTAGCAGGATATTGCTCTCTCCTTATATCAGCGATGAACTGCGACCGTGATACTTGCGAGAGTTTTAAAGCTTAACTTTGCAGCGAAATAAAAACAATAAAACAAAACAAAACAATTCTTCTTATCCTATCTGATTTCGGATTGATGATATATAACATTAGCCATGCATATTGTTTGATCTTTACGTTACTCGATACAAAGATATCAATAATCTCTCTATTTCTTTTTAATATTTTTTAAAAGAATTAGAAGGGAAGGGGAGAATATTATTTTTTCATATTTGTTACAATAATTGAAAGATTCTAAATTATCTAAATTATTTTATAAGAAATGAGAAATTTTATAAATATTAAAAATCTCTCTAATATAGAAATTTTTAATATTTATAAAATTTCTCATTTCTTATAAAATAATTTAGATAATTTAGAATCTTTCAATTATTGTAATAAATATGAAAAAATAATATTCTCCCCTTTCCTTCTAATTCTTTTAAAAAATATTAAAAAGAAATAGAGAGACAATAATTTCTACAGATATTACTCACGTCTGAAAGTTTTATACAAAGTGATTAGCATCCTTAAAAAATATTTTTCCTTAAAGCCCAAAAGATATACATATATTTAAATATCACACTAGTTTGTTTTTAAATTATAATTTATTATTTTTATAGTTTATTTTATATTGTTAACAAAATTCTTTATACAAATTTATTATTGCATAGTTGGCATTTGTCCACTACCTATTCTTTCATTCGCACATTCCTCCTAGGGCTGTGTTCTCTATCGAAAAGTACACGCGAACGCGGGGTTCAGCTAATTGAGCGGGGACTCGATTTCGAGCCGGTCTCTCCATGTTTTCTCTAGGCGACGCACGTACCACGGAAACCACCGAGGGCTGACTGGCCGTCCAGGATTGTGCCAAGAAAAAGGAATACATAGACGAGTGTAGTTTTACTCTTAAGTCGATTAAGTTCCTTTTTACTCGAGCCTCCACCTCAGGCGCACCTGGGCTGAAAATATTTCGAGAGGCGGTTTTAAAATCTCCGGGGGTGCTTCGCCTCGTGAGAGACGTGACCGAAGGGCGATCGGAGGTTTTATCCGACCTGAAAACAATGGCAGCAAATTGGAAGGCAAGGCAATATCACGTGGACTTCCGAAGCACGTTCTCGTACGAGGCGCCAAGTCCGTCTTCTCTGCTTTAAATATTGATTCCGGAGATTGGCGAGAACTAGAATTCTCAAGGGTTTTTGCGAAATCTGTTTTGCCTAACATTACCTTTTTGCAACAACAAATACCAACCATGCGCGCGACACTAACTGAAATAAAAGACAATGTACACGCTGTAATATATAAATATTTTTTATTTATGCTTACAGCTATTCGTCGAGTGCTCTCATGAAGTCTTCACTCAACGGAGAACATGAAGGCCGATTATTTATCGATAATCGCTAAATTATGTACGTTGCTGATTCTGTTTGGATCGGCTACAAATGTCTACTCACTCGATATACGTAAGTACAAAATTTATAAAGACAGTTTATTCAAAATATATATAGCGAGCACACGAAAAACGCAAGTATTACAGTCTATTTTAGCAAATATGAAAAAAAAATGCTTAAAACAGACAGGATATAAAATTATTTTAAAACTATTATAACTTGACGTATGTGCCAAAGTAAAAAGATATGAAGATAACATCAATTTCTTTCTTTGAATAAAAGTTTCACTTGTATAATCAAATATTTATTTTATTATTTATATTTTTGCTTGAGTTATTTATATTTTTATTTTGGTTTCCGCATTCAATTCTCTATTATTTATACAACTCGATATTTTCGAAAAACATTGCAACAAGCATCAATTAAAAAAAAAAAACGTGAATTGCTGTGAAATATCGATAAGATATTTTTTGAGCTGAAACTAGCGCACAATTCTTGCGGACGAAATGACAGACCAATAACAAAGAGGAAGAGAGGAAGAGAGAAAGAGAATCGCGTGCAGTCAGCTGCACGAAAAGTCAAACGATGTGTTTCCGGGCGAATTCTGGGTTGTTGCAGCTGCGGAAAGCCCATTCTGCAGAGAGAGGTGCTATCCTTACTTGGGTATACCGCGCCCGGCGGCTTTCTCCCTATCCCCTTAGCTCGCTCCTTCTCGGCTGTCAAATTTTTCATCGGGAGCAGGTGATTTCCGAGTTTTTATTTTCCTCCTCGGCCTGCACTGCGATGGGGGTGCTATCACTCTGAAGTAATGACTCGCTATTCTCCATCCGCCCGGGGGATCAATTATTTTGAATCTAATGCGACAGAATAAATTGCATCCCGCGGAAGGATCCCTCCATCGCCTCCTTTTCTCCTTCGATTCCTTCATCCCTACTACGGGGGTCACCGGCGAAGGAAGAGCAGCGATTTTGCGCTCAGAGGAGCGCGTCGCCCTCGGAAAACAGCCCTCTCACAGCCCTCTCACCTCGAGCAATATAAGCCTTTTGCATCTCGGCAAATTGATCAAAAAGTTAGCGCGTATCGATTTTATGTTATGTCACTATGTTCATAAGAAATATTAATTACATAAAGCACTATATAAAGTTATCTATTATATTTTGGTTTGATGAAAGTTGCATCGCAATTAATAAAAAATAATTAATAAAATAAAAATAATTATTAATAAAAATTTTAATAAAAATAATTATAGGATAATGTTTTAATTTTCTATATTCATTTTTAATAAATAATATTAGGCAGATTAACATGTTACATTGCCATTTTATTCATTTCATTTGATCTAAATTGCATTTTTTTACATTATTTTAAATAATATTTTAAATAATATATCACTCTTATATATGTAATAAAATTATATATATATATGTAACAAAATATAATATTTAATATATATATATATAAAGTCAATTTATTTTATGCAAAATTTGACATTATATAATCATATGGACGGAAATGTACAAACGAATTTTATATTTTAACTTTAGAATAATAAAATCAAAAAAAATCTTTATTTAAATGAAATTTTATGAAAGCGCAAACAGAGTCAAACAAATATCAAACGCGCTAGAAATATCGAAGAGAAGTTTAAATCGGAAAGCTTTGCGGAGTATATATCTGAGAATCTGTGTACGCTCGAGTGATTTTGATCAAAGACGATCGTTGATTTGCAACGATTCGTTGAAATATTTGAAGGGAGTGTCTTTTTTGTGGTGCGAAAGTTGCTGGAATTCCCAACGAAACTCTTTCTTCCACAATCGATTATCGGCGTATAAAGCGCTATGGTTTTCGAAAGAACGTTCAAGCCGCTTAAGAAGTTGCCGAGATTATTGATGTTTCCGCGAGGCTTGCAATAAAGGAGCCGTGTCTCCATCTCCTCTTGGCTGTAATACGATGTGCGATGATATATGTGCCTAAAATATCGCCTTTACAGTGCAATACACGAGTTTATATATATGAGAACTTTTGCATTCGCACTCGAGCGTTAAAAATTCACCTCTTTCCTTTAGAATTCTCGACTATTTGAATAATTCATTTTTGCAAGCCATCTTGCAATACCTTTTGAATGTTTATTAATCGAATATAATCCCGACTTTATACCATATTAAATATGAAAAGTGTATGTACAGTTGCGTCATATCGTTACATATACGACTATGTCATATTTTGCAAAAGGTCGGCGCCATTACTCTTACACCTTCCTTGTGGTAACGACTTCCTCGAGAGACAACTTAATGGACGAAAGGTCGTGGAAGTAGAGGAAACGACGAGGAACACCACCTAACGCGTGGAACGCTGTTGACACAAATGCTCTGACCACGATTTAAAGATGTTTCTCTTTCTTTTTTTCTATTAAAACAATTTCATTTAGCTTAAAAATGCGTTTCGTAATAATGAACGATCTGTCTATCAATAAAAAAAAAAAAAATCACACAATAGTGATTCGTTAAAAGTTGTAACATCATTATGAAACTCTCGCCAAGCGTCAAGTTGGCAGAAATAAAATCTCAAAAAAATAAAAAAAAAAACGAAGAAGAACGTTAAAAGGCGGATTGCAAGGCGGATATAAGAAGGAAGGTTATTCAGGACTGTGGAAGGATTGGAGGGCAAAGGGAAGAGCAAGCGGGCGACCATTGTTACAAGCTTTTGCCGGTACCAGGTTCTACTGGCGTTTCCCTCGTTATGGTAAATGGTCTGTCTACGTGGTTGGGCAAACAGTTACACAACGATAAGTGCTAGCGTCGCCGTCTCGAGACAGTTTCGAGGATCTCTGCTCTCTGTTCTTCCGTCCTTTGGACGAACGATAGTTTCACGACTGTCGTAGTGGAGATTCTCTAAAAGGTGTCCGGTGAGCTCTTAGCGACTACTAAAGATGCACAAAGACTTTCTTTATCCACGAGCAGCAAATCATTTCAGTTTGCACCTTGCATTGAAAGTACGTGCATCGGTTGCACATGCACGTGCGTTATTGCAGAAAGCCTGTTTTTTTCTAAAATATGTATAATAATAATGTCTACATAAATTGTAGTGTAGATGTATAATATTAATGAGATATTAGAGAGTCTAAGTAATTTAATCGTAAGAATAAATGAAAGGTTTCTAATCTCTACATCTAGTTGAGGGATTCGCGTCTGATATTTTTTGCTCTCATCTGCGAGATAGTAAACCCAATGATAAATTTAGAAAATTAAAATTAAGAACTCATATTATTTAATCCACAATAAACTTGTAAAATAATTTATAGTAAAAATATTCTTTGCAGGATAAAGAACCAAAACGGTTATCAGAAAAATTAGACAATTTTCTTCTAAACTTCTTTAGATTACACTTTTCTTCGATTTAATACTTTCAGCATGATCGTCTAAACTTTGTTCTAAAGTACTTCCGAAAAAAAAAAAAAAACCCTTTATTATTCTAAACGTCTGTTTTCATGCACGAGAATCCGTTCGAGGGTGATCTATATATTTTCTTCGGTCGGACCAGCTCTCATAAGTCGACCAGAGGCGTTTAACAACGTTATAACTTGAGTAACTAGGGCGAATTTGCCGGCAAGGGAGATTTCTACACGTCGTTCTACTTTCTCGCCGATAACAAATTAGCCAAGTTCAATATTTGACTTGGTAATGATTTCGGCATCGCTCGCATTACTTACATGACCTATCTATATAGATATAGCACTCGGTGACAATTTGCTTAACTTGGGAAGTCCATCACAATGAATGTTATCAGTACACGAGCAAAAATTATAAATTAGTTTGTCCCTTAAGTTTTTCTCTTCATATGCAATAAGCATATTTTACGTAATATGTTCATTAAGTTTGAAAAAAATTGCAGAATTTTATTACATAGCTTTTATCGCAAAATTTTATTGCAATATTAAACAATGTTACATTAAAAGCATAAAAATAATCGTATTGCTTTTTAATGTTTAATATTAATATTCTATTTAAAATGCTAAAAAACATTTTACATATTCCTTTATTAATAAACGGTTCTCTTTCAATATTCTATTCAGTATTATAATTATTAACTTTTTATTATATTATATTATTAAAGCAACAAATGCAATATTTCATAAATTAATACTTCTCGTTAATAACTATTATTGGCTTTTGTAATATTTATATAATTGATTTTATTGTAGCAGAAATTATAACAGAGAAATTGTATTTGTATATATAATATCTAGCATGACCATTCATTTTTTATATATGCATAATCATATCGTACAGACTGATTGGAAAACCATTTAATCGTCGAATAATCAAATATAATTTAATAATCACAGAAATTGTTGATCAAGACGAGTGAAATGATTGATACTGTAATTTTGTGTTCCCTGTACTTTCTTTCAATCAAAATCCAATTTTTTCTTGCCACCTATCGCGTCATTGCCGGTGGATCAAATTCATTACACCTTGGCGATGATTTTGACGCTTCGAGTAAAATTCCTATTCTTCTTCTCACAGCTCTTCTTACTTTCTCACGTCACCCCGTTTAGCTTGATATCGCGCTCGATATCCCTTTTTCCCATTTTCCACTAGACGATTCTTCCGCCTAACCTTTCAATTTGAAATGCAGAAGAGCTTCAAGCATTCCCAGCTAAATCCGAAATCGTATTGTCGTCGGTTAATTTTGGATTTTTTTATACGTGTAACGTTGCTTCTTCATTATCAATCTTTCATATCACTGAGAAAATTGAATCAACCGTGCGGAGAAAGTCAAACGAGTAATAATCAAATTTAAGATTTAAATTTAATATTTTATTTTTTATTTAAAAAATAAAAGTAATGTTTTAATATAAATAATATTTTAATGCGACAAGAAATATATCTTATGATATAATCGACCTTATGATAAATCGATGTATATATAAAATTGTTTTTTCAGTTTCTGTTTGTCTGAATGTTCCCATTCTCTGTTCTCCCACCATCGCTTAGCTGGATCGACCATCTGTGAAGAAGCAACCTGACTTTCCTCAGATTTGAAATGCAGAACAGTTTTTCCCGAGAATGAAAATCCACAGTGAAGTGGAAATGTCTTGTCCAAGTCTAAGTCGCGTCGCCAGTTAATATCTTAAGATCTTATCCTTCCGGAAATAAAATAAAGCTTGCCCACAAATGTAGCTCATTGTCTTTTTAGTCGGTCGTATCTTTATTTATAGTTACTTATATTCAACTTTGTTTACTGCTAATAATAAATCAACCTTCCTTTTCAAAGTTATATTGGAAAGAGAATCCGTAATGCCACATTTAAAATCCCGATCCGGATTTCAAACAAAAATACAGCCTCGAAAATTATTCCAAAATATAGAAGTGTGCTTATGGTTTGCGTTTCAAGAGAAATGGAGAAAAAATATCAAACGTGTGTATTTCTAACATTTTGGAATTTTTAAATTTATTAACATTTATTTACACACATTTAATATTAGAAATTTTAAGAATTAATTATATAATGCCAGAAAAATAAATAATATTAAGTACATTCCATGGCTTCTTTTAGCAAAAAGAATAATATCATTTCTTAACTTTAAAATTCTATCCTTATAAACATAATAATTTTGTCTACTTTTATTCTTATACTATTATTAGAATTTTTATATTTAGGCACATAATTCGATTTGTTATATTTTGTCTACAATATAGAAATGTACATTAAAATTTTTTACAGTATTGTATGCATTTTAATAAACCGCAAAATAACGGTAACGAAAGAAAAAAAAAATATTAATCACGTTTGAAATATAACAATATACTCTTATGGATTATTCCATATTATTTATTTTGAAAATTTCCAGAAATATAATAAATTATATGTGTGTAAAAAATTCTGGGGCGCAAATTTCTCGTGCAGTAGGATGTAATGTTTAAAAATATTTATTATGTTAAAATAAATTTATTATAAATAATTTTGTTGCTTCTCCAATGCAAAATCGATTCTTTTTGTAGAGAAACGACATTCTTTATTAACTGTAGGTCAATCTTCGATTTTCATTTCTACGCAGATGAATGAAAACGTCACCTTTATAGTAGCTCATTGTCTTTCCAGCTCATCTTCGTTCTCTTTTCGTCGTCCAATTTTTTCTCATCTAATCTTTGTTTAACGCGCTCGACAGCTCTTTCTTAAGCGAAGCAACTTGAAAAAGGGAATTCAAATGAGCGACACGATGAAAGCCGAGTTACAGTGGCATATTTACAAATAAAAAAAAAAAAGGGATGAACTCATGTTTTAAAACGAGATTTGACCGAGTTCGTCTTTGAAATCTGTTGAAATATTAAACATCTTTTTACGTTTATATGCGAGAGAGAGAGAGAGAGAGAGAGAGAGAGAGAGAGAGAGAGAGAAAGAGAGTAAATGTGTTCATTGTATTAAAGTAACTCGCGTTTTTCATGCATCAAAAAATACCGTTTGCATTATCTGACAAAAATATCTATGATGAAAATTTCAAGCTGGCAAACCATCCTTGGCAACAAGGTTCATTTCTATTAAAAAACACAATAGACTAATGTAAATAATAAATCAAATAAGAGCACTCTTACAAAATTGCGATGTAGAAATATCACAGGGTACAAAAAAGAATTTTCCGTAACGCGGGGAATAATATTTACGTAATTTCTCTCGGAAAGACGTTTCAACTTTTTATTAGCCAAAGATTTCGAAGCCAAATGTCGAATGTAGATTCGATCCGGTCGCACCGAATTACCCCCCTTGAATACCAGACACGCATAACATGCTCGAACGGAGCAGAGCTCGGCGTATAGCGAATCCTTGATATAAGATCAGAGAGAGCGGTGAAATATTCGAGCGAAGTGCAACGGGAGAGTTCCGCGGAATACGGTTTAGAAAAGCTGTTCCATTTTTGTTGCGTTGGGGAGAAAGGCATTTCGTCCCTTCTCCCCTCCACTCAAAGCGCTTCCGAAAACCATCGTCGAATCATCGACTTCGAAGCCGTGCGCGTATAGGTGGTTAATCTTCGACTTTTATCTCCAGAGTCGAGATAAGACGAGAAAATGCACGTGTCGGTCCGTCGTCTCTTTAGAGTCACCTCGCCCGCCTCCTCTTTCAATCTCGTATGTCCCGCGGTCCCGATTTTCCGAACACGCTTCGGAAAAAGGGTTTATACATAAGGGATGGAATGTAAGAGCGCGAAAGAACGTCGGGGAAAAGGGGAGGGGAAAGGGGCGATGGAAGCGAAGGGGTGGCCGCTGAAAACCATCTTGCGGATAATCGTATTACCCGCTGGCATTGTCTACGGCTAGCCAATTCGAAGTAATGAGACAGAGTCGGTTGCGGAGAACAATCGGGGCTTCCACGGCGTGCAGACGCCGCGACGTGCCTTCCTACCTTATCCCCGTCTTCCTCCTCCGCGCGTCATCCTTTCCATTCACCCGCTCGCCCGTCGTTCTCATCCTCCTCCTTCACCCTCGCGCGTCTGATGGTACCTCCTCCGTTGCGCTATCTTCGCCTCGCCCTTCTGGTTTATAAGGAACACGTCAATCCTACGAACCGTCGTGCACGTTAACTCTCATCCTATTCCGTTCTTATTCCCGGCCAACAATCTTGGGGCTTCGAGCCGCCCGACAGCGCGCATAAACGCCTTCCCTTTCTCACTTTACGGAATATTCATATTCTATGCCATGTCTTGTGCGCGAAACGTAGATAAGTACGCTATGCGAGAATATTGCGTCAACAATATTGTCTTTAAATAGAAAAATAAATCACATACATGAATACGAAAAGAATGTTTGATTAAATATATTGTAATTAATATATATTAGAGAGAGGGAGAGAAAAGTCTTATTTTATTAAATAATAAGTAAATTAATAATTGTAATTGAAAAAAGTAATAGAAAAAATGTTAAGATTTAAATATAATTATTATGTGGATGTTTTAATCTCACAATAACCAATATGGTAGATGGAAGAATATCTCGTTTATGTTCCTTACTTTTTCGATGATCGATCTCTCCTCGTCAGATTTTTCAATAGCAGTTCGTAAGGGACGCGTCAATTTCGCGACCCATCATACACGTTAAGTCCTTTACAAGAGCAACCACCTGAAGATAATTCTTATCTATATCCCATTTTCCTTGCCTCTTTCAATTTCTTCCTCTTCTTCTCAAAACACTTTCTGCCACCGTCTAAAAAATATCATTTTTCTCATTTTAAAACATTTATTTGTAAATCCTTCGCGTTCTAAAGTTTTACGCGCGATTACTCGAATATGTCAAATTAATATGCGAAAATCTCATTGCCTTTGCACTTTCCAGGACCTTTCATTTCTAGCAAAGGTATTTATACGCCACGCACATCCGCCTCTCGTTGTTTTGTAATCAGCACGTTGATGCCTGTTGAGTTCACAAACTCTCCCAACGTCCGTTATTTTCCTGGCTACTGATTTCATCCGCTGCCGCTAATTAAAGTGCACGATAGAAAATCTGTCACTCTTCGATCGTGACTCTTTTAACGTCAAAATAAACAGCGCAGAATTAGATCGTGGTGGCTTCGTCGTTCTCGGCACTAGAGAAAATATGATGAGAAACGTTAGATTTGTTAATAATTTAATAACATTTAAGCAGCGAAGCGAAGCAAAGGAAATATATTCCAAAGGACTAAAACTAGTAATAAGAGATGGCATGTATGTAAATATATTTAATTAATTAGTTAAATACGAAACGAAAATTCTTGGAGTGTTTGGCCAAATGTAATTATATGATTTGTAAATTTGCCCTTTTACTCAACGTGCACACAAGATAACGTTATCTTCTTTCAGACTTTATGTGCTCTAGCTAATAGAATTTCGCCATATAGATTGAAGGAATCTTTCCACTACGTGTCGGCGATATGAGTTCCTCTCGCCTGAGATTCCGTTGTAAAAAATGTTTGCCGTTTCATTGTGCTATTATATGGCGGATTATTTTTCTTATCACGCGCAAAGAGGGGAAGATGAGAAATATGGCATGCGTGCTTAAACAAAATCACCAGCTCACCTAAATCGAAAAAGGTTTATTCTAAAGCTTGGCAAAGAGATAACGCTGGCCCTTCTTATCAATGAAAATCATTGAATTGTAAATCTTGTTGTATTGTGCGCAATTGTTTCTCCTGTATTATCTGCTGTAACACACACACTACGTCTTACGAATTTTTGTCTTCAGAGGTCATGCGCGGAGCCTTTTCTCTCATGTTAACTGTAATTCAGATTTGTGGTAGCGTTTAAAAATTCGTAGCATCGCGCGCATACTTTCCAACGCCGAGCTGCGAAAGCTTTACGGCATTCTCCGAGAGCGAGCTATACGTCCATTTCGTAACTTTACAATTTATGATGTGCGGAACACGTAGCACGTAAATTCGCGCTCCTATTCCTCGTGTTCGAGCGATGCGATATGATATCGTACGATAGATACAGGCTCCGTCGACTGGAAACAGTGCGTGAGATTGGAAAGCATCGAGTAGCGAAAAAGTACGCGATAAAATAATTGCTAATTGCATTATATCAACGCATATATGTAGAGTTAATAGTTAAAAAATATCACTTCATATAAAAGCAAGATATTTTATTCACAAAGATATTTTTAACTGCATTAAAGTAATATCATACGTCTATCACAATTTTGTATTTTGTTTATTTACACGGTTCTCCTTTTGGAGAGATAAATAAGAGTTAAAATATATCAAATTAATTTTTTTTTTTTTATTTTCACTTAATAATTTCTTAAAATTTTCTATTTTTAATTTTTTTCAATTTTTTAAATTGTTTAAAAAAAAATTTACTCTTCTTTGTCCGTAGATCAAAAACATGAAATTCCACAAATACATAAACAGTAGCATCATCTATTCGAAAATAACGTATATCTACAACAAACATATTACCAAGATATTTTTTACAAAAAAAAAAAGAAACAGAATCAAGTGCAAATGACACAATAACAAATATCCTGAGTTAATATCATCTTAAACTTAACTGCCCAGCCAAAAACTAATTTGGAATTGCTATGCAGCCACATCGCCTGGAATTCTATTGCAGTTTCCCTGTAATACAGAGGCAGACATTTGGTCTTTAACTTTATGACGTTCTTCCAACTCGCTCGTTACAATAAACACGCCATTACGATGGACGCCTGAGAAGTCACCATGGCACAGACTCCTAGTCTTAATATTCTGGCAAAGTGGCCGAGAACAATTTCGCGACTAACTCCGTGACATATTAAAATGCACCTTACTACCTTTCAGTCCTAGGCTCTTAACAGAAAATTCGTTAGTCGTTAAAGATATGCATATTTGAAAAAGCATTACAAATATTAAGCTATACACTTTACATTTGTGAACATAAATCTTTTGATAATAAAAAAAGTTATTTGATAATACAAAAAATTATTACAAAAGAAAGTTATTTGATAATATAAAAATTTTAATGTATACTGCATAATTATATACATTATCATATTAAAAAAAAAAAAAAAAACTTCAACTTATTATTTAATATTATATGATCCGTGATTGTTTATTCGCTTTACTGCATCCCACGCATTTTAACTCGGTTACAATTATTCACCGCGCTGACATCACTGGCTTCTGAATCGTGTACGTAAATGCAATAATAATCCAACGAAAAATAAACAAAAAATAGTGGAGAATGTAATAAAGGCAAATTCCGCAAAATCGCTGCTCGTGCGTAACGGGATACATGTGATATTTCATACATGAAAAAGCGTAGAGAGCGCATATCTACGCGGTATAATAAAAATCCTGACGAACCGGATGCTTACATATCCGCGAGCTGTACGGATACACGCTCCCGCGCTCGCCCATCCTATTCATCGATATCACCGAGTATCGGCACAGTTGATATAAGAAATTCACGTTCGGCTAGACACATCCATTTACGAGGTAAAATATAGCCTAGTGGCGTGATGGTTCTCCGAATAGCGTGGTCCCGCGACATCGGTGAGTGGGCGATCAGCGTGTCCACGTATAGTATAAATACGTGGATTGTGTGTGTGTGTGTATTATTATATTCACACATCTATATATATGCGTTTTTGAAAGCCGGGACCACCCTTCTCAGCCACGCAGTGCCACGCAGTACCTGTCTTCTCGCCGAATTGCCGGCGATAGAAAGAGGGGGTGGCTCGCTCCTGGAAACGCGAACGTGTCTCGTGTTAACGTCGTGGCGAACACACACTCACGCAGATGACGATCTACGTATCCCACGGCACGTAAATCCGAGAGCCGCTACGACGAGCGAAGGGGCTGTTGCGAAGTTCTGTCGTGCATTTCTGATGGCTATCATTTGGTATTGTAATCCCGGGACGCGCACCGGGACGAGAGCGAGCGTGTATGCGCGATGATAATGGACGAATGATCGTCTAGTCCATCGACGTACACCGCTAACACGATTTTCGAATTGCGCCTCGGACTACGCGATAACGAGCCGACGAAGCTGATTAGTAATTATCTTGTAATAATCCGGAATTTTGCATGCAAATAGAATCGGTAACGTTGCATCGAACGTTCTATCTTCGTTAACAGTGTTTTCATGAAAGCGATGAAATGAGGCTTTTAGAAAATCGTTTGGCAAATCCTCGCTTTTTATCGCATTGATCCCTGATAATTCATGGCCTTCGGTCGTTCACTATAAGCAGGAATCGATAACTCCTAAAAATGGAAGACGGGTCAAGTGCGGTTCGGAAAAACATGGCCATGCTATTGGCAAAGGATCAACTAGCCCTGCAGTTGCCTTCGTGCTTAGTTCGCAGGATTATAGACGGGACACCTGACGTACTCCCATCGGGGAGTCCGAACGAATTGAGAATCAGAAAGAAACAAGCAAGAAAAGAGATAGAGGGGAGAGAGAGAGAGAGAGAGATCGAAAGAGAAAAAGGAAGATTTTGCTTCCCCCAGCATAGTTGAGTTCGAACAGGTAACATCGAGACTCCCCAATCCGGAATTCTTATTTCAAACAGGGACAAACTGGAGAAATAGTCGTGCAAAAACGAGACCCATCGGTCACCGTACGCTGCGAACATCCGTGCGAACAAACGTACCCGAAGAACGGAGAAAGCCGGATTGTGCAGAGAGCATCGCGACAGAAAAGTTTTCCAGCCGGATTTCCATTCGTAATAACAGAGAGCGAAGTGGACCAGAGGAACACCTCGCAGTTTTAGCATATTCCTGTGAAACGTTAACACGCACACACACACGGGATTAGCTTGACAATAGCGTCTGTAAAATCTGACTTTCAAGAGATTTACTTCTTATGATTCCTATATAAATTGCTGACAAGATTTTCCTTCATTTTTCTATAAATTACTGAGAACGGAAATATTACTATTATATCTATCAAAAAAAAAAAATAAATAAATAAAACGATAAGAAAAGGACACAAGATGCAAAAATATCGCGATGGACAAGGAAATATTATAAATATAATGAGCGTCTTAAACGAAACTTGTATAACAATCTACATTATCCCCAACACGTCATGCTAAGGTTGCGAGACTATGGAGGTGCCAAGACGCGCATCCGCCAGTCCTGGAAGGTGTCCTCGTGCGGCGCTGACTGCGGCCGAGGTGTCCGGATTTCCGGCTGTCGTGTCCTCTGGTTCGCCAAATTGCACGCCACCTGGCAAGACGAATAGTTCGACGTGGAATGCGTCGCAATGAATCCACGAAACGCCTCGTATACCACCGGCCCCGCGTCAGGATTCTCCTATCTGGACAATGGTACGAGAGCTGTTACTTACCGGCGCTGTAGTCAAGGGAGGCGCACACACACACACACACACACACACACACGCAGGCATTCCGACAAATAGTACAGATTGAATTATAGAAAACGGAGAATTTCTGGGAGATTATATCTAGAAAATATAAGCAGCTTAACGAACAAAACTCGGCTGGTGTGGAACTTTCGTCTTTTCAAGCATCTTATTTAATAGAGGCTCAATATCCTAGATATATTTCAAACAATACGAGAATTATATTTCAATACTGAACTTAATTCTATTAACAATTCTTTTTTTAATTTTTTTAAATCGTAATTTGATTTTTAATTCTTTTGATCGTAGAAGCGTTTAACTCTTGGATCTCATTTGCCTTTGTCGATTTCTGTTTTTTTTTTTTTTTTTTTCCTAAATCGTCATCCTCTTTTGATACTTATTCCGTTACATAGCTCGCGCGAATATGATACAGACGATAAATGGGAGCAACGAAGTATCACTTCTCTTGGGATTTGCGTTATTTCATGCCGTTTGTGAGACCAGACAGCGCGCCGGCTCCCATTATTGTCGATCGAACATTTGACATGTGTTCCTTTTCTCTTATCCGCTTTATTTGTGGATCGAAACAAAGCGCGAGGCGGAAGAATATTTGCGTAAACTGATGAGAAAGATGGAGAGCGCGAGAATTCTATGAATACGTTTCCAAGTTCAAATGCCCATGTGATTTCCATGTGTTTCTCAAATGTACGATATCCAAGGGAGGTTACAAACAGCTCCTTGTTGGTACCGTAATACGGCAATTCAAACTTAAGTACTTAGTGCAAAGTTATACTAAATTTCTTTATATTAGGATAAATATACCTTCCCGCAAACTATATTTCACAATTTTTTTAATGAAGAATTTTTATAATAATTTTTTTAACATTTATATATGCAATTATTACGTGTGTCACTAATAATTAAAATTTATAATAAAACATCATTAAAATAGACGCGCGCTATGACACAAAGAACATAAAAAGCAAATAAAAATTGTAATAAAATTGATGTTATTAAAATGCTCTTATATCGTCTTACAAACTAGTCGATTAAATTCTTGGAAAAACATTTTTAGCTTCGAGCCTTTGTCATTCTCTTGGTGATATTTTCGTTTTTCTAACAACGCAAAGCTTTCCCTTGCGAATTCTCGATTCTCGCCATTGACAGATCTATGAAGTTTTTAGTGGATTTCGTTGTAACGACGTCTAGTAGATTTTGAGAGACGTATCGTTGCCGCGTGGGGCTACTTTCGAACGAGCCACGGCGATAACGACAATCGCAATGTTTATTACTCGAGAGTGCCTGTGACTTTACTATCGTGAGAAGAAACCTCCTCTCGCCCGATCATTCGCTTCACGTGTGATTTCTCTAAGAGGGTTGCCGAACCAACATAAACCGCGGAGCTGACAGGCATGCGAAAAGATTTAATCGACCATACGCGTACTCACGTTCAATTGTACGCTGCCTCAGATCAATAAAAACAGGCTCGTACGAGCGAACGATTCTTCCTGCTCGCTGATTTGAGAACCGGAAGATACGTTTCTCTCCGCCAGTGTTTTTCCTCCGCTTCTCTCAAATCACTCGCTATTCTTATTCACTATAAATAAATCACTAACATTTTCTGATATTCATTCTATCCATTCTAAAAGGATAAAAAAAAGGGAATTGTAATTGATATGACAACGAGATGAGATGCGTACTCTTTTTTTTTCTACTCGACGAGAAAACGAGGGGGGGAGAGGGCGGGAGGGTTGAGAGAAAAATGTCAAACCAGTTGGCAATTTAATCTGTAAACTTGATCTTTTCTTAATTGTAAATAAAATCGCAGGATAACGGATCGTCGTTCGATCTCGTAGAGCAAATTTATTCAGGGCGATTGATCCTCGCGCGACAGTATGAAGTCTTCCTATCGCGGACTTTCATTCGCGCCACAGCTTTTTGTTGCCTAACGAAAACTTTAATGGAAAGATTACAACCGAATGACAGTAAACGTAACGCGAATTGAAACGTGAATGAGATCGCTGAAAGACTAATAAGTATAGTGATTGGATAATACCCCGGCGGCGATGCGCCTCGGGGCTTCCAGCCATTTGCCACTTATCCCAACTTCGCGAACGACGATTGCAACGACGATGATGTCGTAATTGCTGTTTACGTCCGTGATTCCCGTGAATGCACTTTAAAGAGTGCTCCCTGCTAGCGCAATAGCGATATCACGCCCTATTGTTTCTTTTAATTGCTTTAAAAAGCTTGTCGAGCAAAGCATCATCATTTTTATGGAATATGAGGAGAGTCTTAAAAAATTTTTACTCGTAAAAGAACGCTATTTGCATTTTAACTCGTTTACAATTTTTACATTTTTTTAATCAACATATAATTTTTGTAAATGAACATTCTTGAGCGATAATTTCCAAACTTTTCGATCAAGAGAATTTTCGTGTACTCAGAGGAACGCAAATAGAAATAATAACAAAAAACTCTGTCTATTGATTAAAACTGATTTCAGCATCCGTTGCACCAGATTTAATCCATTCGGAAGAATTAAATCATTACAATTATGTAAGGCGAATAACTCTACATCGATTATTCGAGAGAGATGCCGCAAAATTAAGTTGTAGTAAAAATAACAATAAATAAAAGCATAAGAATCGAGAATGTAATAATAAAGATAATCTACGACATTAGTAGAGCATCTATTAAATTAAAACGTCCTTATGTTTCAGGATCATGCAACCAGTCCCTGGGGATGGAGTCAGGTGATATACCGGATTCAGCTATCACTGCGTCCTCATCGTACGTGGCGAACGTCGGACCACGAAATGCTCGGTGAGTTTATTACTTTTGTGATATATCTCCATTTTCAATGTTAAAAGATACGTTAGTGTGTATGCGTATATTTGTAATGCACTCGGGGAAGGGCAAACTCAACTTCGTCCATCATCGAGTTTAACGCAATATCATCCGCGAGTGCACCCATGCATTATCTTTCTTTCCTCGCGTCTATCCCTCTATATTTTACCAAAGTATCGCGCGCGTTTTTGTTTGTAAATCAACGATTCCATTCATCTATCCATCCATCTATCCGTCCGGAAAGTTTGCCTTTCCCGAGCGATAGCGATATTGATTCAACGCCTCACTGGGAATTTAACTCATTCAAACCTAATTTCCTTCAAGTTACATGCCTAATGCGCCTGCGACTATCAAACGCGCAATCCGGTTAAGAAAAGCACTAATCGCGTTTTGTGAAGATAGAGAGTGGCGTAACATTTCTACGAAACTTCAGAAATCTATTTAAGCCATTTAAATGATACTTTTTAACCTTATTTTAAGAATAAAATTACCCATCGTAATTAAAAAATGTACATTTTAGCGTATAAAATAACGCATATTACATTTAATTAATCGACTCATTTCATTGATATGAAAATATGGGCAAAGTAAAGGAGGTGGAAAAAATTGAACTTTTTATTCACTACACATAATAAATGATTCATGTCATTTTGCAGCCGATTAACTCTTGGAACAGAATATAAAAATTTATTATAAAAAACACGCGAATTAAACAGATGATGTCTAATTAAGTAAAACATATGTGATATGTAAATTGAGAAACGGATCGTTCCGCCAGATTATTACGTTTCAGCGGCGGATAATTAAAACAGTGATAAAGGCGATCATTGATCAGACGTCAGGGTAACCTGATAAATCAGTACCGCCCGAAGATTTGGACACTTAAAATTATTCGGAGGAGAGCTTATATCTATAAAAATGCACTCTTAAAAAATTTGACGAAAAAAAGCAATTGTTACATATTTTTTGTATAGCGTCAGTGAATAGAGAGAGAAAGAAGAAGAGACGGCAAAGAATTCAATGCAATAAAATTGTACTACAGATGCGATGTTTATTCATTGTTGACGGCCAAAGTTTTGCAACATTGAATATAAGCTTTAGCTTGAGCGAAAAATAACTCAATATTCTACATAATGGCACAGGAAGATACCACGTTCTACCCGTTCGCGGCTTTACAATATTAATAGAGAGCTTTGTTCATACTTAGTTGGCACTCCTCACGCGTACAAAGTTTCCATAGCAGCGCAATTTACTTAATAATATGAAATTTCTATCAACCGCGGATACACAAAATTTCTCCGTAACAATGTGAGATTCTTTTATATTGAAGACTATGTTATGTAAAAATTGTAAACGGTAAATACGAATTAATGTGGCACAAACGCTACTTCGGAAGTCAATCGTCAATGAAAGGCGGCGGGAAAAAGCGAAAATTTTCTCGATCTAGGGCGAAGTTAACTTTGTTATTAAGTACGGGACGTCACTTGGCCAGAAGTGGTTGAAGCTGGCAAACTTTTATTGGAGCCGTTTAACACAAATGTAAATAATTGACGGAGGAAGAAAAAACGTGAACGAAACGGAATAAAGGAATAAGGGCGCGAGTGAATCATGAAATTCACTGTTTAAGTATACTTTTCAGAAGGTGGAAATTCTTAAGAAAGTTCCTAAAAACGTGGTCTCGCCATTTATCCGATTTAATTGAAACGATAGCAACAAAATTGCATGATATAATCGAGCAAAAAAGCAGACCTTTTTATACTCGAAAAGAGATCAATGATAATTTTGCGAATAAAACGATTATCTTTTTTAATTTTTGAAATAAAATGTCCAACATCCTTTATGTTTATGTTTATATCCATTACAAATTATTCTTTATAAATTTCTAAATAAAATATTATAAAATATTATAAAATACAATATTTTATTTATAAGGTGTCACTTTTTAAACACTGTATATGAAAATATATAAATTTATTATTAAAAGAAAAAAAGAAAAAATTATTGAAAAAATCTCGCGTATTCTTATAAAATTAAGTCACAGATGTTAGCTGTATGAGAGAAATATCTCTAGGGAGCACATTAATATTTTACACAGACTCCGGAAGGAAACCGCCGGCGGTGCTTGGTGTCCGAAAAGCCAAATAGAGAAAGGGGTATACGAATGGCTTCAAGTCGATCTACATGGTGCTCACGTCGTTACCGGTGTGCAGACACAGGGCCGTTACGATCACGGTCGCGGTCAGGAGTATGTTGAGGGTTACACGATAGAATATCGACGTCCTGGCTTCGTTGAGTGGCGCCGATATAAGCGCCTGGACAACTTAGAGGTAAGGCAAGACTTGCACATCTGTTGATAGTCTCTACAAGTAATAAGTTGAGCTCAATTTGCCAAGCTTATCGTTCCCTATCGTTGGCGATCCTTAGTTAATTAACTGGCATTAAGAAACAAAGTCGATCACAATGTTTTGCTCTTTATATCAATATAAGAAGAGATTATTATTAAAAAGCAGCCTGGGTAGTAATTTTTAATATCCTTATAGCAACCTTTCAATTATTATTATTTTTTTTTTACTAATGTTTGATTATTTTACTAAGCAATTATTTTATTATGGCCAATATATATTTCTTTTTACATCTTGTATAAATTAAAATATGTGCAAGATTTATATAAAGTATTTTTTGAATAGTGTATGCCGTAGGGAAGAAAATGATTGTAGAATTTAATTGCAACAAACATTCGATTGTAGAACGTTTCACTTGAGAACCTGTCGTGTACAGATTATTTAAAGTTTACTCTGTGTCTCAATTGGAACAAACTCAAACAAATCTACGTAAACGATACGCGCGTAGAACAAAACTGCGAAATCGATCGGGAACGCGCTCACGTGCTCTCGTGTCGAATTGAAATTTTATTTCAATTGAAATACAGGAGAGACTTCGAGTTGCGCGAAGTCGCTTATTCGCAAAGTCATAGTTAGAACTACTCTACTTGGCACTCCCCTAACGATGCTTAATTGATGGAACTTTTCTTATGCCAATTAATTAACCGTGAGGAATTTTTTTATCCTGGCTTAATGCTTCTTGCAGAGAAATTACGTGCAAAAATAGATGATGAATTTCTTGTTTTATTAAGATACTACATCACTACAAGATGCTTTCAGACAGATAATTATATATTTATTAGATGTTCTCTAAGAAATTCGAAAACAGTTCGATTCTCACAGTTTATGTATCCTCAAATTTTATTTTATCAAAATGTTTGCACAAAATATATATTATAATTTAATTAACAATTTAATTAACACAGAATTTTTTTTATTCAATATTATCACATGAAAGATCGATAAGCTTTTATCAATTATCTCTCAAAAGAAGTTTAGACAAAATATATTTTTTTCTACAATAATATCAAAATCCTTTTGTTTTACGATCAATCGGATCGCCATATTCCCCCTCCCCTCCCCTCCCTCCTTCCCTTCGAGTTTTGCGATGTCTTCCTTCGCAGGATCCAGCCGAGAAACAGGGAAGTGAGAAACGGCAATCGATAAGCGATCTACTCCTGTGCTGGAATTGCACGTAAAGTCTTCGTACCGTATAACGTATGGCGTTAAGCGTCGCTAAAAGTGCAACTTCCCCTTTTCGAGAGCTAGACATTTTCAGCCCTGCCTTTTCCCATCTCTGCGCGAACTTCCTCTCCTTTCCTCGAATATCGCGCACAAGATTGAATCACGCATCGCTGCCTTCGACATTGCGCCTTTCTATTGTAGAATTATTTCTATCGCGCTCCGTTTGGTACCGCATTCAATGTTGTAAGTCTTACATAAATATATAATACTATTAAGTATCTCATCGTATGTAACAAATATTATATGACTATAAATATATTATAATTGTATGGAATAATATAATAATAAACGATGAGATAAATGATAATGGATTTATGCTATTTAATTTAATAGCAGAATAATCTTTATATTTTCATTGTATTTCGAGATGAATACTTTATATTGTGCAACACATTTATTTTATTATATAAAACAGTAGTTAGTAATTTACCGTGCTATTGATGCACAATATGATTGGTCGTGAAATATAGAATAAAGTTGATTTAATAACATAATCGTTGCATATGCGCTGAATAATCTTTTTAATAAATTTCTATATAATACGATAATAAAATTGGAATGAAATCAGATAAAATATAATATTTGCAGACAATTTTATGCATAATTGATTATTAAAAGTTGCAATGCTTTGTTACTATTTTCTATTCAACGAAAGTTCGCGGCGCGAAATTTTATCGGAAAATTCATATTTAGCGCGATGTGTTGAATGCATTATCGTTGACATAACGTATAACTGTCATTGATATCCGATTGTATATTTCTATTCAAGACATCTAACGCCATTGTTCACATTCAGATATATCCGCTAACATCATATTAACCGACTTCTAAATTGAAATGTCTATAAATGTCAAAATTTTCAGACTCATTGTGAATGTCCATTACTATTACTTCAATCATATCAACTCAGTATAACAGTCGCACCATCAAATTCGCAGGTGATTAAAAAGAAAAAAAAAATCATCCTCTTCTTGTCAACGCTGAAATAAAAAAAAAATCTTTCTCATTTCGTAAAGTGACAATATTGTCATTCGGAAGGCTGATCCTCGTGTCAATTGAAGCGTGAAAAATCGCTAATTTTATTCCACCACATTTACTGTTTTATTAAATACGTATTGCACTGATCTGCAGGTCTTAGCCGGCAACAGCGACACCTCCACCGTTGTATCGCACAATCTAGTTCCACCTATCTTTGCTAGCCAAATCAGGATCTTACCGCATTCCGAGCATAGACGTACAGTTTGCCTTCGCATCGAGCTTAAAGGATGTCGGGATACGAGTAAGTATTTTTAATTTTATATACACGTGCGAAAAAAAAAATTAAAATCTAGTTGCGCGAGAGAGAGAGAGAGACCTTTTTTTTTAATAATATAATTTAAAATTTTTTTTCTAATAATATAATTTTAAACATAGTCTATATCTTAATAAAATAAACAAAATAATGTTAAATGAGATTGTCTAAATTATTAATAAATATGTTTTATATTAGACTTTTATAATAATAGCAGTATAATTGGTAACGATGATGACAATTGTCGAATATCATGTTCATTAAAAAGGTTTTTATGCGGATAAGCAAATGTTTCCATTATCCATCACGTCCGGTCAGATAAATTTTTGCACGCAAAATGATTGCTGTGCATAGCGAACTCATTTGGATATTGCATAACCAAATTATCATTAAAAATTACATAACTGAGATAATTTACGTCGAATATTATTACTAGCCCGTGGATATTAAAGTCATCTCTGTGTTACTAATAAATTAATAAACACAACAAACAAAACAACATTAATTTGCAAATATGATTCTCGTTTGAAGTATTATGATATGCACGTCACATGTTTTATTAAGAAATTTTTTTTAAAAGGCATTAATTGATTAGTCAAAATTGTCGAAATTTCTTGTTGTCTTTTTTTTCGTGATGTTAATTGATTCTCTCGATTCATTCATACCTTATTTTTGTATCAAGAAAATTGAACGTTGAGTGTTTGAAATTGTGGACATTTAAGATCTCGGAACCATATATGCAATTGTGTAGTACATGTGATTGCACGAGAATGACTCAACGGTGCTTGAGTAGATATCTGACGATTAATTCTCAAATTGCAATTTCATTCGATTTGCCGAGACATGTTGAAACGGGCTAAAGGCAGGGTGCCGCCGGCTCTAACAATGGCTCTACAATGCTAGATCTCATTAATGTAACGTAATAGCATTATATGGACAAACTCATTTCTAAGTCGACTTGATACATTTGTTTTCGACCCAATTCTAACAACCTTAATGTCTCTTATATGTACAATCAATGCATCATTTAACGCTCATATGATAAGGCACGTTAATAAGAAGTTGCCAGAGACAATTTAAAAATTCTCTCGATTTTCATAAAGACCTTACTCTAAACTAATAAAACTTTTTTAAAAAAAAAAAACTACATAAAGGTGTGAATGAACACAAGAAAAAATATAAAGAGCACATATGAAAAAAATAATTGTATTATTTCTATTTTTAATTTAAATAATTAGCATATGTATAAATAAAATTTATTAATTGTATTATCAATAAAATAATTTTTTATTTAATTCTTTATTAATGTAATTCTTTATTAATTGTATTATCAATAAAATAATTCTCTATATACATTAAGATAGCAAAATTAAAAGAAAAGAAATACTGAAAAATTTCTTCTGCACTTTTTGCAATGTTTTCTCATCTCATCTCAAATTTTTCTCAATTTTTACTTTAGACTTGTAGCATTTTTGAATAACATTTCGAGCATGCCAACATTTTAATTTATTTTCTCTCCGAGCTCTTAGCTTTGATCTAACAAAGTAACGAATGTTAAGTATTCGTGACGCATACGACACTCATTCCCATAATTTATATACAGGTGCGTGGGTTATATGTAACAAACATGCTGCGCGCTACCACAATGCTATTTACATAAATTTGCATACAGTTTCTTTTCTCGTTCGTGTTGCTTTACCCGGCTGCTAAAAAAAATATTCAAGACATAATTTTATATAAATTCTACAAAACTACGCGTGCGCAAAACTTAAATGAAAGCAACACATATTATAGACCAATAAACTGTCGCTTTTTGGCGGGATTATAATAATTTTAATAATATTTTTAATAATAAATAAATAAATAAAAATTTCTTCTCCACATTTAAATGAACAATCTCAGATTTTAAATACTACAATATATTTATAATACTTATTTATTCCATTATTCTCATATCTGAATATGTATTTTTTGTTCTATATTTTTTTATTATTCCAGAATGATAAGATAACACAAAGAACCCCCGTTAAAAAATTTCTCATTATCTACCAACAGCAAAAGCATTCCTGTTTCAAGTAAAAAGTTAAGAAGTCAGTTAATCGTCAGAATATGTGTTTTATGTCAAGAAAAGAAGCCGTACAAGTCTAACCGGTAATATTATATAAAGCAAGACAAAACGAGAAATGCAAAAAAGCATTAACCATAAAAGAGCTTCACCTCTTTATTCTGTTTAACGTAAACGGTTATTTTTATTTTCCAAAAAATAAATGAGAGCGATAGAATAAAAGAACGTTCAAACATTGTTCATTCATTGAATTAATTAGTGATGAAATTAAAAAAAGAATTTATAGGAATTTTCAAAAATATGTATAACGGAGAATTTATCGTCATATATATGACTAAAGATTTTATATATTAAAATTTGTTATTATAACTTTTTATATTATTTTAGATATAATTCTATTTGTAACATATTTTTTATCTACACAGTCTATAGATTTTATTTTGCCTTCACGATATTTTTCGATTGTATCATTTGAGACTTTAAGATAAATAGATATAACCAACAAACATGATTATTATTGTTGATTATTTCAAGAGCCGAATAATCCCAATAATTTTCATACACACAATCTCTCCATCTTTATTATCAATATCTAGAGCCAAGAGAGGGATATTTGCATAAATCATTTTTCTGGGTCGCCAATATCTAACAACAGCAAGAACGCACACACACACACACACACGTTCGTACAATGGCACATGCATATAGCTAGCGTTGTAGTGCGGTAAAACGGCGACATGAGAGCTTTCGCGCTATAAGAAGTATTCGGAGCGTGTGAGATCGACTTGGGCGGGTATGCCGGATTTATGGAAGCCGTGCACGGCATCTGGTTAAAACAACGTTGATGCCCTACCCCGTGCTGGCGAACACGAACAATTACTCCCGAATCGTGGGCAATACGGCCCTTACTCGGTCAACGTAATACAGAATCCACAACGGAATTCCTCCTCTCTGATATTGACATTCGTGATCTGACACAATACAAGTGTGCTAAATTCCAGCACTAAAGCTCGATCGAAATGGTATTATTTACTCCCCCACGCATATGATGTTGTTAGAATAATTATTCGAGCAATTTATATCCAATGTTATGCAAAGAATTATATGTCGCGAGTTTTCGCTCTTACATAGAATATCTCACAATCTGCAAAGAAAGCTTTTCGCCAGATAAGTTGGAGAAACGCCAACAAATTGCAAAACAATATTCTTCTAACTATATTTTCTGGTGGATTTTGTTTTAATAAAATTTTACTTTAATATTTATAAAAAATGTATAATAAAAAAAATATTAAAAATTTGTAATAAATGATGATGTCCGGTTATTAATTATTTGCAGATAAATTTGTTATTAAAATTAAAATTGCAAATAGTGGGACAGCTTGTGCGTCAACTGTATATGCAAAATGCAAAGATAAATTATTTCAAGTATATATATATCTCTCTCTCTCTCCCTTTCTTTTACAGCAGATAAAACTCAATCTAGTAATAATAATCTATTATATATAAAAATTAGTTAATCGTTAACATCTCCTCACATGTGCCTAAAAAAAGTTACATTAACGCGATACTTGTTAGGAATTGCACTTTGCTGGGAAATTGCTCTAACGATCCCAATGAAAATTCACAATAATTTTGGAGCGCCGACGGGAAGAAGATTGTCAGCGCAGATTAGATTAACTGATTGCCAGATTACAGAGTAGAGTCCCTGTAAGAGCAATGTTTCTGACGCGTGCTGAAATACGGCGTCCTTTAATTCGTACCTTCAAAAATCGCAGGAATATCAACGACACATCGATGAAATGTTCACCAGTTTACACGAACGATCCTCGAGCACGTGAAAAGTGCACGCCAAGAGGTGACTTTCTTCCTCAAATTGCGGATTAATTTGACTCGCCATTTATTCCCTTATCGTCAACTTATCAACGTCACTGCTGCAACCGTACAATTTTGAACGTCTTTATGTCCGGGCTGTACATATTTCTATAAATATAATAAATATAATATACTTTTTAATAAATTGTCAACTTTAAAACATTTTTTTTTTATTACATTTTTTTTTCTATTTCGTTTATCTAATAATTTTTAGAGAAATAAAATTTTTCTCGAGAGGACGCAAATATCTTGATTAAAAGGACGAGCATTATATTCGAGAACGAGGCCAAGCTCTTATTTTCATATAATCGTACAATCGTACGGTATGATTCTTATATGGTAGATGCCAGTTGCAGAACAGCCGCATGGCGTTTACGTTGTTCTAAGTAAAATTATTACCTCGGCGTCATCCACGTGACACGGAATCAGGCGAAGGTACATTGACCAAAACTGGCTTGACCACATCGCGTGACAACGACGGCCGGCCGCACACCGTATATATACCGTGAAATATTAAGAGTAGTTAAGCGATTTTGAACACGACATGGCAAAGTGGGCGCACCGCGCCATTTTTGCGGTCCGTTAATAATTTCCTCGCTACGAAAATCCAACGTCCGTTCCCTGCGGACGCCCCCGCCTACCCGACCGTCCTCCCCCGCCAACCAAGTCCTTTTAATTAATTTTAATTGATTAATTTTAACTAAGCTCCTTCCGCTATGGCACTTCACGGCACGTTATTAAGCAACGACACTTCATTCTCGAAGTGTATTCGAGAACTGGAGCGCAGCTTAATATATGGTAAATTTACAGTAAAATATAGTGTGAAAAATGATTCTTTTTTAATTATAGTAATTCTTTTAATTATTATAATAATAATTAGTGTAATAAGGAACTTGCACAAAAGAAAATATCGTGTCTTTTTAAATCTAAGATATATACAAAAGGATTTAGATAATTATTCATTGGATACATCTCCTTGATAAATTCTTCGTATTGTAAGACGCATACAAACACACACATACACACTTTTATTTTATATACTTTTTATTCGAAAGTTCCAAAACAACGCGCAATCATTTAGCGTAGGAAAGAAAAAGAACATCAACGAAAGACAAAACACAGCTAATAGCACGCTGCAAAGTCAGGTGTAACGTAAAAGTTTGAAAGAGAGACGAGTGTGTTTTAAAAGAAAACTACTCCGTCGTACCACGGTAGTCACGCGAAAAGTTTCTTCTGTTTTAGGTGGCATCGTAAGCTACACCACACCAGATGCTTCCATATCGGATCTCATTGATATTTCGTACGACGGTGAGAAGCAGAATAAGTTATTGACGAATGGCTTAGGCTGCTTAGTCGATGGCGAGGTCGGCGCGGATAATTACAAGCTGGACTTGGGAAATGGAAAAGGTAATCGGTGGGTGGATACACGAGCGGAAATGTCAAACTGAAGATATCTTTTAATAACTATCTATTAAGACCGTTTCCGGGCAAACCTTATTTGTTGAAAAAATCCATGATTCTTGTATTTGATGATTATTAATCCATTAAAAATATAATTTTTTTGCCCGCATTCAATATATATGCTTCATTGTCGAAAGCTTCGCTCTCAACGTATTTTAATTACGTTTCGTAACTTTGTTGCATGAATTCAAAGTGAAAAGTTTATCTTTCATGATATAAACTTTCTCCTTTTACGTTTTCCCCCTGTCAATAAAGATAACTTTAAGAAATTATTGCCACATATAAACTTTTGTAATACAATAATTGTATTTGTTTACTGTCATAGAGAATTACAACAAAGTATAGTTTATTGCGTTTTCTATGAACGTGTTTCCTTTATTGGCTGCAGGCCCGGGCTGGGTTGCTTGGCTTCGTGATGCCTTCGAGAAGAACTTTGTGGAGCTCATCTTCGAGTTCGAGGCAACGTTGATCTTCGAAGCGGTACACATCTATACCAACAATTATTTCTCAATGGACGTGCAGGTAATCTTCAATTCGTCCTTGCGTTTTCAATTTCTTTTCTACTCATGCACTTTCATAAATCCTTCTTTCAAAGATGAAATTAAAGTTTAACGACAGTGTGCTTAATAACATATGTAACTTTTCGCAAAATATTTCATAATCATTAATTTTGCAACAATACTCATTTTTACTCATTAAAATATCTGAAATTTTTTAATATATTTTTGAAAACATCTATATCTCTCTACATTTTTAATTATGTATGTAACTAAATGAAAAAAAAACCATATCACATCCAAAACACTGATAAAACGTTTCAAGATATGATAGGATTTGACGAATGTATTTATTAAGATTTTCATCAATTTCATTAAAAGGATTTAAATGATGATTATTGCTTTCTGACAAATTAAACGTGAATGAAACAATTATACCGCGTATTAATGCAAATGTCAATTAAGATGATGCCAATTAGATGTCTTTAAAGATAAAACAAAATATTCATGACAAGAGAAATATATTACCTCTTTTTATAGATGTCATTTGTAGATAGCGGTTTGCAACGTACATTTATAAATGACATGATTAACGATTTATTTCATGATGACAGTTATAACATTTCTTTGATGTCAATGCCCTCACACAGTCCGTGGCATAAAGAAATTTTTACTCTATCAAAGTACATTGATCACAAACTGTTACAATAAAAACGAATGTAAGCACAAAAAAGAATAAAAAGAAGCTTTAGCACATCTCCTTTTTATGTCCTCTTTCATAATATATTAAATATTATGAAAGTTCTCCCTCTCTCTCTCTCTCTCTCTCTCTCTCTCTCTCTCTCTCTCTCTCTCTTTAGCTCTCTTTTTCTTCTTTTTCTATAAATTAAAAAAAAAAAAATTAACAATAAAGTATTAATATTTTTCACTTTTCACATAGAACAATTCTCTCTTTTAATGTCTTTTACAAAAAAAAATTAAAGTTCTTTTTCTTCATCTCTCGAGCTACTCTTCAAAAATAGTATATATACATTTCAATGCGAGATTGATTCGCACAACAGGTATTTTCAAAGGCGGCTATATGGTTCAGCAATGACGGCAACACCTATGAAGAAGAACCGTTGCTTTATTCTTATATACCGGACTTAGTGCTGGAGAATGCGCGGAACGTTTCCATCGGTCTTCACGGACGACAGGGAAGTCTTCTCAAGCTACATCTGTACTTCGCCGCACGGTGGATCATAATCAGCGAAGTAACGTTCGACGCAAGTGAGCTTCCTCTGTCTCTGTAACATTTTATGGAACAGCTAGACAAACAATAAGTTTCCTTAGTTTTTTACATTACTCTTTTCGCGTCGCATTGTAAGAAACAGTCTGTCATGTTCTTCTAGATAGATCCCGCGAGTTTCCTTGAACGCCTTGTATATTATTTGACCTGACCTAAATATGACGTGAATAAGAAGAAAGAACTTATACCCATAAACGAGCGTATATTCAAGCGTAATTCAGAGAGATTATGATGCTTCCAAAAATCTTGTAATGAATGTTATAATTCCCGCTGAATTATCTCGTTCTCCTTCGCGTGTATCTACCCACTTCAATTATCGTTTAATAACCATCACATCTTCTCGTCTCGAATATCCGCGGCGAATATTTTTCCAATTTTACCGCACTAATGACCATTTGAATTAACGATGTCGATATGTAACACACGTACGATAATCCCATTTAAATCTCTGCGCGGATATGCACGCGAAATATGTAATATTTCTCGATTACAGATATACATAAGACCGAAAAAAAAAATTTTTTTTATTATCTCCCGCTATTAAAATAATAATAATAATTACGTTTTGTGTATTTTGCTTTTCTAAAATAAAATATAATCTCAATTTTTCTATAATTAATATAATAATATTAATTCCATGCGTGTGTGTGTGCATGTTTACTTTTTAACACACGCAAAGATTAATATCGTTTCTTTTATTATTATAAAAACTTTAATGATCCACGTTTGAAAACATTTGCATTTTATACGAGTTTCTTCGCAAATCTTAAAATTTGCCATAAATTTTAATTAGCTACATTTTCCGCTTTCAGCAAATCCCTACGAAAACACTACTGAAGAGGCTGCGTCCGAGTTCAGCAACCGGGAAATTCCAGTCAACCCCGAAGTGGATCTCAACTTACAAACGAGTAAGTAACTTACCGAGAGTGGCATTTAATTCGTATCAATCTCGTTCTAATTAAGCACCGGATACTAGAAACTTTTCATTTCTCGTGCCGCATGCTTCTAAGTAGACGGTTATAAATTCACGAGAATACTTCATACATTTAATATCTTACGTTTTATTTGCGCATCGTATAATCTCGGGCGTTTCTCACGTAATTAGACTACATATTAATACTTTGTGCGCTTGCACGCACGTTTATTTTGAATATTATATTTACGACCAAATTCTAAAATTTAATCATCGCCAGTTCAAAATTAATTTCGTATTTAATTATTGGGTAGATATATATATATACCAATAAATGTCACAAGCAGTTATTTATTGATTATTTAATGCTACTTACATTAACTGTGACGTTTCTATGTTTTAATAATGATATTGTACACATGAATTTAATCTGTGGAACTTAAGCAGTATTTGAAAGTTTAAATCTTAATTAATACGTAAATAGCCAGCATATAATAAAAATAAATTTTTATCGTCAAGACAAGTAAGAATCTAACAATATTCTACAAGCTCATTTATGTGCGCGTGTTTATCTTATTAAAATAATAAAAAAAAGACATTAAAAAATCATTATTTTAAATAATTACTTTTTGTTGATAATTTGATTCATTATGCCTAATATTTATCGGAATTTTATCTTTACCTTTTTAGATGATTTAGATGATTAGATTCATATACATATAATTGAATAAAGAAATTCGCAAATATATACGCGCATTAAGTTCGCTTTGAGACTACACGACATTTATTCAGCTAGCTTTGTAAGCTAAGCGAAGCCGTTATTCTTTGCCAAGAAGAAGATGCGATTAGGAAAGGTCATTGTCCGACGAATAGAAGAGAAAGAAATGCAGCTACACTTTGTAATTTACGTAGCAACTCCCTCGTAACGTAAACAATTAGTCGAGTTAAGAGGTAGTGTTTGAGAAAGGAAGAGAAAAGTGAGGTTGACTCTGGCATAATTACATATATCTCGTAATTTGTGTCAACAACAAATCCTACGCTGCACTTCCCGCAGACCGCGAAACAAATTTAAAAAATGTATTTTCCGCTCAAATTATTGAATGTATTTTAGTCAAAAGAATTGCTCATCCAGATGAAAAATTAAAAGCCGTTGTACAGAGACCGACAAATAGAAGTAAGGAATATTGACAAGAATATAATGCGTGTAGGCGCGATAAATTCCGACATATTAAAGTATTTTTAATTGGAACACACTTTATACACGTTTCTACTTATAACATGTACACAAATAGTTTTAATCAAAGCCACCAGTTTTTTTTTTTTTCTCCGATACGGGGAATAAACAATTACATTAGCTTTTTCATCCGCGCAATGTGTCCTAAAACGTGTGATAAAAGTGCACAGAAATGCGCGTCGGGACTATATTAGAGAAGGAAAAAAATAAATAAAACACAATAATTTGTCGCCCGAATAGACGGAGAAGCGTGCATAAATACGGAAAAGGAAATTACGTTACGAAAGGGGGACGAGAAATGAGAGTAAAAAATAAAAAAAAATCTTATAGAGCACAGAGTGACGGGGGAGGGGGAGGGGGGGTTGAAGGAGGTACAGATAACAGGAAATGCAGCGGATAAATGAGGACGCGAGAGGATGTTGGGAGGAAAAAATACTCGATTACGGTATAATTACGGTCCTCTGATATACTCCACCGCCAACGAATCCTATCCTCCTATAACCTCCCTGCCCCCCCCCCTCCTCCTCCTCCTCCACCTCACCGGACGAAAAAATAGACTGAGCACTTTCCCGGGGTTTACCATTATAAATAAAGGAAACGCGAACGGTCCTCAAATAAAACAGCCGCGAAATCGCCCACCGCGCAAATGCGGCGTTAAAAAAGATGGCGCGAGGGAAGGGCGACAAGGAGTTGAAAAAAAAAGAAACAAAGTAACTAAAAACAACATGTAAACCGAGCGACCGCTTTACGGTGGTCTGAATTCAAAAGGACGCGGCAGGTGTGGTGTCGCCTTTGCTAATATTTATGTATATTATATAGTTTTTGTGCACGCAACTTTTTATGTAATTTACGAGAAGAAAAGATAAAGAAAGAGCAACGCTTTCATAATTCAAGCGCCGATAGCCGTGCGATCGATTATGCGGATTAGCCAATGTTTGATTCGACAGAACGCAAGGGAGGATTAGAATCATAAAAGAATGAAAGAAATAAGGCAGACGAGAAAGAGAGAGAGAGAGAGAGAGAGAGAAAGAGGGAGAAACAGACAGAGCAGTCGATTCGATAATTACATATCTCTGAGATGGATTGTGCAAACGTCAAACCTTACTCTTTTCATCCTCTCTTGATTATTGATATTTTCTCCGATTGATTGCAAATAAAAATGTAGAAGTAAACAATAATTATTTAATCGAAGAAATAATAAAGAAAGACACATAAATGCGCATATTGTAAAACTCTTTTATTTATTATCGGATTTTTGAAATGTCAGCAATGTCATTTGTACACCGCCAGATGTTAACAATATTAGAATATTGGAATATTAAAAACGATTATTGTGGTGATATTAATTACATATACAAGGTGATATTAATTACATATGCGAATATTTTAACGTGTTTATAAATTTAAATACGAAGAATATAAAGATGTTTTGATTTTATGAATTTTCATTATAAAAAGAGTAGAAACTTTTATTTTAAAGTAAAGTCTTCTCTTTCTACTTTATTTTAATAACAAACTAAAAAGTTTCGTAAAACGGATACTTGCTAAAAGCATATGGTCTCCGTAGATATGCGCGAGAATGGGTTAAGCAAGATAATAGATGATGAATAGATACTAGATGAAGAAAAATGAAAATAAAATTGATTCGGATGCAACAACATCGTGTCAAAATGACATTCGGAAATCCAATACGCGCGATACATTTGCTAAATATGTTTTAATGCTCAAAGAAAGCAATGATAAGCTGACTGCCACCGCTCGATCGAAAAAGTAGAATAAGCCACGGATACGTGTAGGCAATCAGCGTGCTGCATTGAAGAGAAAAACAAAGAACCAGAAATTGTATAATAAAAGGGGAAAAAAACTAGGTAAATATCACGACAGAGTCCAATGCTATACATGTGCATAATGCCAAATCGCGAATACAGTTTTATCTCTTAATAGCGTTATCCATTGTCCCCTCAAAAAACAAAGAACCGTAAAAAGAATTAAAAAAAAAAAAAAACGAGGAAAGCGGGAAAGCGAACGAAGGGGATACGCATGAGCATAAGAATGGAAATTAAAAACGTTTCCGCGCTTCTCGGGCAATTTTCTTTTTCTGTACAATTGCACGATGGAAAGAGGAAGCGTTCATTTAAAATCCAGATTTTTCTCGTCCGCGTTGGTGCTCTTGCGACGAACCCTTCTCGAATTAAGTAAAATTGGCGTTTACAACAATGATTCGTCACGGTTTTCCACCTGGCCTATTTGGCGCTTATTCGAAGAAAAGTCTCGATTTTTATCACGCGAGCGCCCGTTCGAGGAACTTATTTATTTCCATCACAAAAAATGTCACAGTCGTACTGCCATAGCTTATTTAGGGCACATGTACGACAAACTTAGTTTTTGCAATGTAAATCAATAACAATTGTTAAAAAAAAAATTCCACCTTAATTTACAATCAATAAAATGGTTTCTCTCGGTTAAAATAATTGTTTCCAATTATTGGCTAAAAGGAATAAAATTTAAATGTAGAGACAAATGTATACTAAAAAAAAAAATTTTTTTTGTTATTATTTGACTCAACAATGATGCTGTATGTCCCGCGTATCTCTATAAATTCGTATAGTTACAGCATCAGGAGATGGTCAAGAATATTTGGAGGTACTGATAGGTGTCCTCACTGCCATTATATTGTTGCTCTTATTGGTCTTCTTCATTATCCTATTTCTAAATCGACGACAGAAGTTGCAGAGCTCACCGACAGTATTGAAAAATCCATTTGGCTTCGCCATAAATATGAAGGTAAAACAAATTACGCTTGCTCATCCCGCGGGACAAATATGTAATAACTAATTTACGTTTTTTTACAGGGTCTACTTTTAAATTTAACGCCCGGCGGAATGCTGACAGCGGAAACCGCCAATCACGTTTCACCTGACGTGCCAGAAGACGTCAGCATGCACGAGTCACTTACGATGGAACAATTTAATTCGCCGCTCGTCAGTCCGCAATACAAATCTACATACGCGATCGTAGCAAATTCTGGTGAGAATAAACAGCTTATCGTACATTAGTGACAACGGAAAGCGATAAATAAATTGATCACGAGAAATGAAAAATGATGAGACATTTTTTTTTCTTTTTTAGAATCTTCGAAGGATTTCGAAAACATAGAAATACCGGAGGAGAATGTGCGACTGGACGCAAGACCGGAATCTGCGATCGGTCCGTCTAGCTGTTCCTCGTCACCGACTAACTCGCCGGCTCGTCATTCCCAACATTACAGGACCCTTCAAAGTTATAGCAGTCCAACTAGGAAACTCAATATCGCGGTTACGCCGAATCACCAAAGGGACGTCGATCACGTTCACTCAAAACGCTGGCACACAGCGCCAAAGGAAAAGCACAAGGTACACATTTAGCTGCGTATTTACCATCATATACATACAATTTAACAGTGCATTTGACTGATTGCGCGAGGGCAAAGGAAAAGTATGTTGCATCCACGAAACCGGAAGTCAAACTACCGCTACTTGAAACTCTCTTGACCTCCCGATGCCAGATTGTAATTTAAGTCGGTTTGTTTAACTTGTTGGAAATAAATTTACGTTAAAAGTAGAAGTGGATGGGACGCGAGAGCGGCGGTGAGACCTCAAGATTATATAATAATCGATAATTAAACGTGCGTCTCATTTACAGATACCAGCGCCAGTCGTCAGTTGGAATATTGCGCCCAGTATGAACAAACCGTACAAATGCAAGGAAATTGAGCCAACTAATATACCTCGTCAGTGCCTACGAACGACAGAAAAACTTGGCTCGAGAAACATAGGAGAGGTATAATATTCTTTGCAAATTGCACATTATCGCGTTAGTAATAAAGGTTATTCGAGATACGACTTTTTTCTTTAACTAAATTTAATTTATAAAAAAAAAAAAAAAACTGAAGAAAAAACTTGGGGCATTAGTTCATATAATTACATATTTGAGATACAGCACGTGCAAAAGTGCCCGCAGTTACGCGCGTTTCTGAATCTACTTACACCTAATGGTAGTTGCGGGCACGATGGCGAAAAATTCAATTTACATATTTATCTAAACAACGTAATTTATCCAAAACATACGTACGCACTTTACTGCAATCTTGTTATATTTGTTTCTTCTGGTAATATTTAATAATTTCAAACACGTGTAAAATAATCGATAAATTTTTATAAATATTTTTTAACGATGTGCAATTTGATTAATATTATTGAAATAAAGGAACCATATATGTGCGATATTTTTTTACACGTCACAGGAATATTGAAAATATTTGCTTTGCAGGCTGTAATATGCGAGGCTGTCGGTCTAGACGAGGTTGTATCTGACGCTCCCAGATTAGTCGTTGCCCGCGTACCCTTGTGTACCAGCGATATTCGAACAAATAGCACAGTCGAACAGATGAGAGAAGTGCGATTTCTGTCGTGTTTATCCGATCCGAATGTGGCACGTGTATTAGGGGTTTGCACTGTCGAGCCAGTGCCATGGACGATTATCGAGTATACAGAACTCGGTGATCTGGCTCATTATCTTCAGTACAGTGTACCACTCACGGGAACGCTCAGGCCAAACTGCAATCTAAAGACCCTTAGGTAAACTTGCTCTTAGAATAAAAAGTGTCTTTTCTTTTGACGATCGAAAAGTGAAGCATTTTTTTACTTTTCTCATTAAAAAAAAAAAAAATACAAATTATGATAAGAAATGTGTGATGGAATATCGTGTGTAAAATATAAACCTATCTCTGTAAAATAATTGCATAGAATTGTAAATTTTTTATTATTTCCAGTCAAAGTTGTCTGCTGTATATGGGTACACAGATAGCATCCGGCATGAGATTCCTTGAATCGAAGAATCTGGTGCATAAAGATTTGGCGGCCAGAAATTGTTTGGTCGGTCGCTCTTACACTGTCAAAGTGACTGACATAGCCATGTGCAGCGATCTTTACAAGAAAGATTACAGCGATATAGGCGGCAGACCCCCCGCACCAATTAGATGGTTACCTTGGGAAAGCATTCTACTAGTAAGACTATTAAAATATCTTTTGATTGTTCATGATTATAAAATTAGGCTGCTATACATTTTTTTAATTATATAAAGAATGTCCCGCAATTTGCAATTTTAATTTTAATTCTCTAATCAATTTGCAATCAATATTTAACGTAAACATCAAAAGAGCCGTTTAAATTTCAGGATAGGTATACATGTTCGAGTAGTATATGGTCTTTTGCCGTGACACTCTGGGAGGTAATGAGTCTCGCTAGGGAGAAGCCCTTTCAACATCTGTCAAATGATCAAGTTATTCAGAACGCTGAGCATATGTATTACGGAGGAGAATTACAGGTGAACGTTTATCACAGCGATTACTTTACGATTAATCATTTTTCAGAATTTAATTTTACTCGAGGATTTAATCTTAGTATATATTACAAACTAGCCAAGTTTTGCGCCATCAAATTTCTCACATATTGCATTTATTCGTTTTTTTATTTACTAAAAACACTAATATATTATAAAAATAATTATTGGCATAAAATAACACAATTAAAGTTGACTTTGCAAAAGTCGTGAATGAAAATTTCACGAAGCTTTTCCTCCTCCGTAGCTTCTTGTTTATTTTTAAATATTTGTATTTACAGGTACTTCTGCCGAAACCAACAATGTGCCCGGAAGAAGTCTATCGGATGATGTGTTCATGTTGGAGAAGAGACGAGACATCGCGACCAAATTTCAAGGATATCTACACGTTCCTCAAAAACATAATAGCAGACTATCGACCCGGTGCATAAATAATCTCGGTTAACTGTGATACAGAATGAACTAATAATCTCTTTGAATATGAATGACAACACACACACACACACATACATCGTCGGGAATATTTCAAGCAGGACGGAACGTTTATACGAGATCGTTATAGATTCGCCAGACATGACGCCTCGCGAATCAGATTCTCCAGAAATGTACAATCGTTAGTTTTAAACATACGTGTATCGAAGATGCTGGACTTTGTGTCTCTTTTCTCTCGCAGAAAAGTCGACAACAAATGCAGAGAATTCGCGCTGCGAGCGCAAAGCTCAGCGGCGATTAAAGATTATCATCCAAGCAAATTCTATCGCTGGTAATCTGTTATCCAGACGAAAGTAATGGCGATAACGGATATCGTAATATCGAAATGCCAAAGCAGAAAGCACGAGGGGAGAGAAATGTATAATTATCGTGCAAATATTAGATTTATTTTCTTTAGATATTCAAAAATTTTGCTGTTCTTCGACTCGAGTGTAAAGTCGCGTCACTTTTGTCTGGACGTCTAATGAAATTTCATTTTCTAGTCACTATGAATCTTTAATTCTCACGAAAGTGCTATCGTGTACAGTATTCTAGCATAAATAATGTGTAATATGTACGTCACTATGCTCAGTACTGATAAAGTCTATCCATTTGTACATATAAAGTTTAAGTCTTAACATTAGATAAATGGGAAATTTTTACGGCAGTAGATGTCACGACAGCTGTTTTCCTTTTTCTTTTATGTTATTCTGTTTATTCTTTTTGTCTACAAATTTTACGATACGCAGGAATGGCTCTAATGTAATTATTATTTCGCTTTAAAATTCGTGACTAATGGTGTGAGTTAATGTGGCTCGATTGTAAAAAGTATCCGTAATAATAGGCACGAGCAATATTTGAGAAAAGTTTAGACGTGTTTAGTGGATTAAATACAGATATTATGGCACGACATAATTTTGTTAGCTTACCGTCTTATGCCCTAAAAATTTCAGCTGAGTCAACAATTGTACATTCAGTAGTAAGTACTTATTATTCCATTTTTCTGTTTATAAATTTAAAACTATATTAAGTGGTGTAGACTTGAAGTATGTTCTTCCCAAGAACGCGTAATATAAATACATATCTTCGCTCGTTTTTATTTAAAAACGGAGAAATGCTAAGAACATCTATATAGTAAGTATAATGGAGAAAATTAATAAAGATTTAAACAAAAAAACGCCATATATTTGTTGAAATTTTAAATTACAAATACACTTAAGTATATCGAGGATAGCAATACAAAATGAAAATTAACATACAGATAAAAGAATAAAACACATTTACTTTTTTTTCATGATAAAGAATATTTTAATTTATTTATTGCATTATATAATATTTTTATTATAATAACTTTTGCTATATTTATTCATATTTGTAATTAATTTGTATTTTAATTATCTTTTAAAATATGTGAATAAGTCCAAAAATAATAAAATGCAACTTGTTCTTTGAAAGAATTAATTTAAAGAATTAATTTAGGCAAAATTGCAAACTTATAATAAATACTTATTGTTTTCCTTTGAGTGGCCTACAAAAAATTCTAGATAATTTTTATCATAATTATTTTCGATTTAGTAAAGATTATGTAAAAAAAAACAAAATCAATTTCGATGAATGATAAACCCAGAGTGCTTGTTTTCAATTATTTTTTTTTCAATAATAACTTAAAAACTCCGTCGTGGAGGACCTGATCTGATTGATTGCCAAAAGTTTTCTGAACTTTTACTAATGGGCTTTATTTAAAGGAATATCTATATTAACACAAATAATATTGGTATATTCGGCTAGAACATTGAAGAAAATTGTCAAATGCAAATAATGGAAAATTTTGAACGTCAAAAGATTAATAACAAAAGCTGCTCAAGTTTAACATGATCATTTTTACAGTATTTTTTAATAATATTATTTAAATATTAAAATTCTTAAAAGTATTAAAATTAATATAATTTTGAAGAAAAATCACACAGATAGATAATCGTTTAAATAAACGTCTTCTATTATTTTTATATATTAAATTCACTACCTGAAATTATATTCATATATTAGAAAACGTCTTATGCAGTATAAAATATGTAGCTAATTATTTTTATTTTTTCTGCATAAATTTTTCCTTGATTTTACAGAAGCTTTATCGCATTTATTTATTAAGTTTATCTATCTCTTGCAATACATATGGAAAATTTCCCACTGTACATAACTGAGTACCATTCTAAATAACAATATAAGAACTGAATATTACATCGTTTGATAAAGATTAATAAACTTGGAAAATCAATGTATGATCTCTGTGGTGTCGTTGCACGATAAAAAGATTATACGATAACGAGACCAGCGAAAGATTGATAAACTTATTATGTCATATTTCACAAATCAGATTAATATTAGAGAATAATATTTGTCTAACGCACTGAAGATAATTAACTTGATTTTAATCTGTTTATATTTTTTAATATACATCAGGTAGAAAATATCTAAGACAAAATGTCATTGCATATAAGATCAATAAGAATGGAAAAAAAATTAATGATATTTCTATTAGAGTAATGATTATATTTAGCACTAAATATGAGACATAAAATCTATATCTACAAACATCTGCTGCATCCTTATTTAAAAATATATCTAATTCAGTTAAAGAGAGAGAGAGAATAATATTATATGCATTGCCAAGAATTTATATAATGGATAGAAAAAGATAATTTAAAAAGATAAAAAAGAACCATACAGTTTGAAAGCCAATTACACAATTACATAGGGAAAATGTTGTCTTGTGCATTAAAATGAACTCTTTTTGCTATGACATAATCGGCTCTACAAACTTTCAACTGTTATCTGCGGTCAACTTATCAATAGTGTAAAAGAATTACGATGCTGGTACTCTACACATTTCACGAATAACTGAAAAGAACAAATTTGAAAATCCCCTAAAGCAATTTTTCCAGTAATTTTCCTAAGAACATATGATTATTATCATTCGATGAATCACGAAGATGCGAATCGCAACGTTACTTCTACATTGCAAAAACGAAAAAGGAGATAACGTATATCACGGAGAGCGATATAGTGTCGTGTGTGCGTGCCATTTATTTTAACGTATGTGTGTATGTATGACATGTAACGCCGCGGTCGGTTGTGTTTATATAATGGTGGCGTCCCAGGAAAGTGAGATCATTGAATCGTCGGCTGTCAGAATCACACGCTACACTCCGAGACACTCTTACTCGCCAAAAAAATGAGATCTTGCACGCTCATATTTATCGCTCTCGCGACCGTCCTTCTCTACACCAGTAAGTAAAATACTTTTTTATGTAAAATAATAAATTACATCATATAACTAATAGTTTTACAATGTCTAAACACATAAATATGTATTTTTTAACACATAGTGATTTTTGAAACAAAAGAAACTAATTTTAATTTGTTTTTTTATTTAGAGATTATTATTTAATGATAATAATAATATTTTTTCACATATATGCATTAATTTAATTTTATATTTTGTTGTAGTAATAAAAATCATAAAAGATTTTGCTAAATATTTTACAAACTTACGATTGAATAAAATTTTTTTGTCACTATTTTTTATTTTCATCTTTTTATTATTACATTTATTCTCTTCATTAGAAAAAAATTTTCCATTACTTTAAAAGTTAACTTATGTATTTTTTTTATATCACAAGTCAATAATTCTTTGTAAATACTTGCATATCAAAACAAAATAAAATTGAGATTTTTGCCCTGTAAACACATAACACGCACACATATATACATATGTATATACATAGGAAATTTTATTTTTTTTTAATTTTATCTAATATTTAATTATTAATAATTATTAATTATTAATAATAATTATTTTTGAACATCAGTTCTAATGTAAACTTTATTTTATCTCAGCAGTTTAATATTTAACAATACTTAATTGTCATTATATTAATTATACAAAAAATGTTTGTTCTAAAAATAATAATTAATTATTTTGAAATTATTTTTTTAAATAATTAATTGTTTTTGAAACGTTAATTGGCATAGTCTTTGATTCTCGGAGGAACGAGAAAAAGCGGTAATTGTCAAAATGCAATCTCAATAAAGACGTAAATTTATTTTCAGAATATATCAACGCATTGGAAATATGTTCTCAAGAAAATTGTCTTACGCCTGATAAATGCGAGGAAACAATAAAGAGTCAAGTTTTGTGCCATGAACAGGGTACCACATGCTGCAGTATAGGTAAGTTCTCACTTTTATTAGACATTATTACACTGTCGCAGTTATTGTTAAAAATATTAAAAACTGATATAAAACAGGAAAATACATAAAAAATTTCAGATTACGTATAAATTAAATTGATAAAGAATAAAAAAAGGTGACCAGTATTTTTATCCATATTTTAGAATAATAGTTTATACTAATTCAAGTCCAAATCAAAATAAATCGAGATAATAAAGTTATTCAGAAAAATGATTTGACAAATC